>NC_053389.1:588858443-589033443 GCF_905171765.1 Bufo bufo | reverse complement strand
ATCACTGTGTTATTTGTGGTGCTATATAGGACTGCAGGTGACATCTACTACATTATCTATACTCAGATAGCTATCACTGTGTTATTTGTGGTGCTATATAGGACAGCAGGTGACATCTACTACATTATCTGTACGCAGATAGCTATCACTGTGTTATCTGTGGTGTTACATAGGACAGCAGGTGACATCTACTACATTATCTGTACTCAGATAGCTATTACTGTGTTATCTGTGGTGCTATATAGGACAGCAGGTCACATCTACTACATTATCTGTACGCAGATAGCTATCACTGTGTTATCTGTGGTGTTACATAGGACAGCAGGTCACATCTACTACATTATCTATACTCAGATAGCTATCACTGTGTTATCTGTGGTGCTATATAGGAAAGCAGGTGACATCTACTACATTATCTGTACTCAGAGTTATCACTGGGTTATTTGTAGTGTTACATAGGACTGCAGATAAAACTTTTATGGAATATCCACAGAAGTCCCATAGATTCAGATACCACAAGTCCCATAGAAGTAAATGGAAAGAGCCACACTGCCTCACACTAAGAAATCCCATCCACACTCTGCAGTAAATATACAAAGCGTACATTGTAGCATGTCAATTTAGGCCTCATTCACACAACAGTTTTTATTTTATTCGCGTCTCATCCACACTTTTTGCAGACCACACACAGACCCATTCATTTCCATGGGGCTGCAAAAAATGACACACAGATGTCATACATGTGCTGTCCGCATCTGTGTGGCCATGCTGGAAATTGTAGAACGTGTGCTACTCTTGTTGGTTTTTTGGACAAGAATAGGCATTTTGACAATGAGGCCCACGGAAAGTCCTGGATGCACATAACCAGTATTTGCATTCTGCAGATCCGCCGTTTGCGGACTGCAAAACGTACATGGCAGTGTGAAAGATGTAGCCTTTTGCTGTAGATTTCACACATCTGCAAGTAAGTTGAGGATTCTGCAGCAGATTTTTACACCACATATTATGTCCCGGGTAGACATTCACTAAAATGTACCAAAAAGAAACTGTGATTATTATTAAGGAGCGATAGAGGTGGTGTAGAAAGGAAAAAAAGGGGGAAGAACCCTTCACACCCGTTAAAAAGAAAAAGAAAACACGAAATAGGTGCCAAATTCCCTCAGTCACTAGACGTGATGAAAATTCGAATCTGTTGTTAGTTATATAAATAAGGTAGGTATAAATAAAAAGACCTTCACCTAGGTCTGATAAAAGAGCCAAAGATTTAAGACTATCAACACATCCATGTAATGGTGATGTTGACAGATGATAATTATAAAATAAGAATAATAAAATCAAATGCACCCGGATCAATTCAGAGACCCCTGGGACTACTTTTCCCCCCGGCCAGGATCACATGCAGAAATCTAAATAATTGAACAACGCCTACACAAGTGGCTTCTGGTCAATCATTTTTATGGTACGTGGCTTAATGCGTATCGAGGGTCTAAAGCCCTCTTCTTCAGGAGTGCTTGGAACAAGATTCTAAGACCAGCCATTCCAGACTGGTCCTAGAATCTTGTTCCAAGCACTCCTGAAGAAGAGGGCTTTAGACCCTCGAAACGCGTTGAGCCACGTACCATTAAAATGATTGACCAGAAGCCACTTGTGTAGGCGTTGTTTACATTTCTGCATGTGATCCTGGCCAGGGGGAAAAGTAGTGTCTCTGCTGTCCGGAACGGGGCTTGGCACTCTTTCACGCAGTGGATTCCACGCACGGGATCCGCTCGTGTGAAAGAACTCTAAGGATACCTGAACATGTTGCGAATTACGCACAGTGTTTCCACGTGGAAAAACCGCAGAGTAATACAGTACCAGCAAAGTGTATGAGAACAGACAAATCTCATGTACACTGCCTTTTGTTCTTCCATGCGGAAATTGACCTGCCATGTGGATTTTGAAATCCGCAGCATGTCAATTCCTTGTGCGATATTGGTGAGGTTTTTACCCTTTTCACTGGAACAGTAAATTCTGTGGCAAAACTGCATCAAACTTGCAACAATAGCCGCAAGTAAGTCATTCGGATTTTGATGTTGATTTTACGCGGAAATGCACAGAAATCTGCAGACAGAATTTCTGCAATATACCCGCACAGGTAGCAGGTAGGCTAACTCCAACTACGTGATGCATTCCATGCCATTAACAAGTATGACTAAACGCAGAAAAGCTTCACTCTGCCTCCTCACATGCAGATCTAGAATAGTTCATAGCCGATTGTGAACCTGCAGAAAGCCCGGCAATGCAGGATAGATCAAGGGCAAATTACAGAGGCATACACAAATGTCCTCATTAAATTTCTCTCTCTGTGAAACACAGCACTGCTAAACTTATACAAGCTCAACAAGCCATCGCAGGAGCATCAAAGACGCTTTACTTTGAAGCTGGTTCAGAACATGCAACCATGGTTGGTGTTTGACCCTCCATGAAGACTATCTTCATCTCAAAGCAATCTACTGCTTATAATGGCTGCTGCTTTGATTTCGATTCAGGATCAGACAACCGGAGCATGGTGCTCTTTAAAGTCTTTCTATATCTCTTCTGAGAACTGTGCGCTCTACAGTTTAAAAAGTAGTCTGCGTTCCCTCAGACATAGGCAAAAGATCAAAACTACCAGACTGGACAGAACCGCACTAGCTAACTGATATTTCGGAACTGTCTCAAAATGCAACATTTTGTCACAGTAACACCGTCTGACTGCTTGATATTCTGCACTCGGTAAAGGGTACATCCTTGTCTTTGTCCAGAAAACAGAAATGCTTCAGGAGATAAATATCAACGTCAATTAATAATTTTATAGGCACGCTTATTTGTAGCAGTAATGCAAACCGGAGACTTAAATGTTTCGTGACCACAGCTTGTCACATTTCTCATCCCTTTAAAAAAGCATGTGCCACTTTACAAAAATATGTCACAAATTGACAAGTTATTTCATCGTTCTCAACTTGTATGTGCAGTACATTTGTAATATTGTTTTCCCTCTGTCACCTCTCCTGACCACACAGATTCCCTACAGCAATCAGCACAAGGGAATTGTAATGTAAAGCCACCCGTACGCATAAGAGCAAAGCTGGCCAAAGGGTCAGGAGGGAAGACGGGTTCTCTTAGGTGGATGGTCAAAGCTGCCAAGTTTTGGCACAACCTGATGACTATCTTATGTGTATGGGGGAGTCAGGACAGGCGACAGGTCCTCTCATGCATATGGCTGGGCCTGCAGATTTTGGTTGTCTAGTGTGAATGGGGATATTGGGAGAGCTGATGGGGCTTCTTATGGTACATGTAAACAGGGGCACACTTATTAAGGACAGCGTTTTAGCCGCATACCTGGCGGTGGATCTGCCGAAGTTATGAAGAGGCGCAGGCGTGATTGGGGCGAAGTCGCAGACAAAGGCGCAACTAACCGTTTGCACCGCCATCTGCGCCTGAAATACACCTAGGTGTACAGTATTTTAGAATATAAAACACTAGTGATACACCGGCGCTTGCACTTAGTTGAACTGTCGCAGCGGTACCGCAACGGTATCGCCACCGTTGGAAATCAAATAAATGATGTGTGCAATATATATGTTAGGTACTGCGCGACTTATACCCCCTATTGCTTTCTAAATCAGAATGGCACCATGAAAGTATGCAGTGGTTATAACAGGGACTTACAGTTTGATTGGGATGTCTTTATCCTAGATGTTCCTCTGTAGGTGCTGTTCTTCTGCGTCTTTCTGGTTATTTTCTTTTTTCTTTTCTTTTTGGTGCCGTTCGGGATGAGGAAAGGTGTAGGGGGCTGACCCTAATGGTAACGACTGTTTTTCATAAAAAATGTATGTGGAGCTTGCCCCGGCCGGTGGCACAGCTCGTGGTTAAAAGGAGCCGCTTGTTCGCGCGCGTGACGTCACGGCAGTGGCTACGGTGGACCAGGAGGACCAAAGTTTACTCCAACGCGTTTCGATTAGTTCGCTAATCTTCGTCAGGGATGATTCCTCTGGCTCCGGGTGCTACTTTTGAAGGTCTGTAACTCCTCCCTTCCCTAACTCCTGCATCCCTGGCATATTTGATTGATGTTTTAGTTGAAGGCAAATCGTTCTATCTCTGAGTTTAGTCCCGAGGGTACCAGAGTATTTAAGTTGAATATCCAGCGGCTTTCCGATCTGGACATTTTCTTGATGAAATCTCCTCCTCTTTTGTCTTTTTTTATTATTTCAATGCCACGAAAGGTGGTGCCGCTATAGTTTCCTCCGTGTTTGTCCTTATAATGTCTAGAGAGTGGGTGGCCCTCATATTTCCTTCCTATATTGTAAATGTGTTCCCCTATTCTTTTACTTATAGTTCTCTTTGTACGTCCTATATACGTTTTTTTGCACGGACATGTTATGGCGTATATTGCACCCTGACTTCTGCAGGTTATATGGTCTTTTATTTTATATGTTTCTGTGTCCCCTGTCCATTCATTTTTTATTTCCATGTTGGTCTGCTGTTTTTTGTTTGTTTTTAGTTTTTTACAGACACCACAATAGCAGCATGGGAAAAAACCTCCCTGGGGTTTTTGTCCAAAAATGGTATTCTGTTTCTCATTTTGTTTACCGTAGCCACTGCCGTGACGTCACGCAGCGCTCCGAGCGAGCGCGAACAAGCGGCTCCTTTTAACCACGAGCTGTGCCACCGGCCGGGGCAAGCTCCGCATACATTTTTTATAAAAAACAGTCGTTACCATTAGGGTCAGCCCCCTACACCTTTCCTCATCCCGAACGGCACCAAAAAGAAAAGAAAAAAGAAAATAACCAGAAAGACGCAGAAGAACAGCACCTACCCAGGAACATCTAGGATAAAGACATCCCCAATCAAACTGTAAGTCCCTGTTATAACCACTGCATACTTTCATGGTGCCATTCTGATTTAGAAAGCAATAGGGGGTATAAGTCGCGCAGTACCTAACATATATATTGCACACATCATTTTAGAATATAAATGACCGCGACAGCGTCTATAATGTGCAAAGTAGATTTAATGCATTGAGATCTGGGGCAAATCCATGTGAAAATCAGCATGTACATGAGAATTTAGTGCGGATATGCAGAGAAAACTGCATGAAAATCTGCTAAAACGACACTGCTATGTGCATATACCGTTATGTGTATAGCTAAGCCAAATGATCTAGCCGGGACCAGGTGACTAGCTTATGTCTGGGGGTTTCGGGAGATCTGAGAGATTCTCTGTTGTGTATAGCTGAATCTGACGATTTTGGTGGGACCGGACTATCTTACGTCTATCGGGCTGTCAGATGACCAGAAAAAATCCTCTTAAAGGGGTTGTCTCACTTCAGTAAGTTGTATTTATCATGTAGAGGATGTTAATAAAATCACTTACTAATATATTGTTATTGTCCATATTGCTTCCTTTGCTGGCTGGATTCATTTTTCCGTCACATTATACACTGCTCGTGTCCATGGTTACAGACCACCCTGCAATTCATCAGTGGTCGTCGTGTTTGCACACTATAGGAAAAAGTGTCAGCCTCTCTGGTTGCCGGGACCATGGGAGTGCACATAGGCTAGTGCTTTTTCCTATATTGTGCAAGCACGACCACCACTGATGGATTGCAGGGTGGTCTGTAACCATGGAAACGAGCAGTGTAAAATGTGATGGAAAAATGAATCCAGCCAGCAAGGGAAGAAATATGGATAAAAACAATACATTAGTAAGTGGCTTGTACTAACCTTCTCTACATGATAAATGCCACTTACTTCTCGTATATGTACAGGGTTGTCAGGCGGGAAGTACATTTAAGGCCTATATGAGGCCCATAAAACTCAATATATTTAATTTTAATCATGGATAAAAGAAATAATTCAGTAGCTCACATATAGCAAATGAGCTAATATTTCATAAGAAGCAAACGACTACCTCTATAGCTATTGTGGGGTTTCGCTCTGGTAGATAGGGTAAGCGGGCGCAGTACAGAGGCAAAATACAAGTTCTTAACTTATTGTGTTTATTCACACACAAAACAACATGTCACTTTGCAGTCTTTGGTGTTAATTCACACACAAATGGAAAGTTCATATTGCACAAGTCACCTTTTTGGCAGTTCTGCCTCCAGTAGTCCACAGCAGGCTTAAGGGGGCCTGTTCCCCCTGCACATGGCTCTCAGCCCTCCAGTCCGGCACAAAACCTCAGATCTCAACACAGAGACTCAACTGCTGAGCCCAGCTGCCTATTTAAGGACAGCCAGGTGCTGCCAAAACCCGGACCAGCACTTAAACTCCGGTCCGGTATTTGACCTCACCTGGCTGTAAATCAGCCCAGCAGCAGATGCTGGGAGGAAAATACCTGCCTTCCCAGATAAAACCCCTCACTGTGTCACACTATCCACAAGAGCTGACCATCTAATTTTCAGTAGTTTACATGCCTAAGTCACAATTGCTCACAAAAGGAAAGCTTGCCATATTACCACGAGACAGCATGGAGGAGAAGAGTGGGATAGATACACAAATGCCAGCCACTGAAATGGTAACTCAACCCTCGACAGACATTAGTCGTTTCAGGAAAACAGCCAAGACTTTAATCACATTTCTTTTCAAACACAGCCAGGGATTTGGAATTGCTGTTATTCCAGGAGATGACCCTAATACAGTGCTTAATCAAAGTCGTTGCCGGCGAGAGAGCATCCTGCCGGCTTTAATAAAAACCAATTTCACAAAAGTCACTATGTCAAAATCATGCTGAACCTGATTAAAAAAATACCTTTGTGGGGAGAGAAAAATACACAAAAAAGGGAAAGAACACTTTGCATCCATGGAGAGTAACCCAATAATATGGCGAAATCTCTACCGTAAACAGGTGTTTTATGATTTCATTTGATCAGGGAGTTCCCATAATATGCGCTAATCACTTAAAATCTATTTCATTGCTTCCCAGCGTCTCAAAATGCTGGCATCAGCTGCATACTGGAGGTCTTGTTAGTGTATATAGAAATTGTGAGCGAAATTGCCCTATACTGAGGTCAACATGACCTGCAAATTCAAAGGTTGCACGCACATCAAGGTCTCACTGATAAAGGAGAAATAAAATGCAATTCGTGTTCCATGTCAAATCACAATACAGTCTTACAGCCATTAGATGAAATTCAAAATTACCATCTTAAAAGGGAACGAAAGACTAGAAATTTATTTTTAAAAAGACAGAAAGAAAATACATGTTCAGCAGTCTACAAGGGTCTCTTTGGTTTCCTAGCCAAGGGGATCATTTCACTGTATCTTCCACTTTTGGATGAATATATTCAAGTAGATTAAAGGGGTTTTCTAAGATTTGAAAGTTATAACCTATGCTCTGGATATCATCAGTAACCTGAGCCGCCCCCCCCCCCCCCCCCCCCGGATCATCTGTTTAAGAAGGTAGCAGTGCTTGCAGTAGCGCAGAAGTGAGTGGGGCTGAGCATGATACCAAGCACAGCCTCTGTACCATGTATGGCTCTGTGCTTGGTAAGCTGCTTCTCAAACGGCTGATCGGCGGGGGTCTCAGGTGTCAGACCCCCACTGATCAGATACTGATGACCTACCTTGAGAATAGGTAATAGGTATTAAAATCTCGAAGAAAAAAAAACTTTTAAGTCTTTTATGCCACAAAAGTGGCAATTATGGCTTACACATTTTGTTCCATAATTTGAGACTTTTGAGCTTCTCACCTGCGTGAAAAGGGGCAGAGCTTATCAGAAGGGGACTGAACCTCATACAGCAAAGCCAGATTTACACAATAATTTGTGCCAGACACTGGCCCCTAGCTGGCATAGATTTGACTTGCTAGCACACAAAGAGCCAAAGATGTGCCTAATTTATTGAGAGCCATCTGAACCTTTTTAAATTAGTTGCATCTCACTCCACTGCACAGAGACGCAAGACTACCGAAGGAAACGGCAGTCTTGATAACTCTCCCCCACTGAATAGGTAGGTTAACTAAACTGGCATTCCAGTATACAAAATGTGATTCCTATTGAATTTATGCAACGCAAAGTAAAACCTTCTATATATGATAATTAAATTGTTACAACCTATAATTCAGCTTGTTGGTCTAACACACTTCGTTCCAGCACTAGGAGTTACAGGAGGCTATAATTGGGAACTAATATAAGATGCTCTTCAGTGAGGGAGCACAATATGAAATGCAGGAAATGGGTGAGACCTGCTCTTCAGCAGCCAGAGGAATACAGAGGAGAAAAAGAGTCTGGGACAGAGTAAGGCCTATTGCACACGGACGTTTTTTTTTCCCGTTTACTGGACGTTTTTTTGCGTTCCGTATACGGTCCGTATACGGAACCATTCATTTCAATGGTTCCACAAAAAAAACGGAATGTACTCCGTAAGCATTCCGTTTCCGTATTTCCGTTTTTCCGTTCCGTTTTAACATAGAACATGTCCTATTATTGCCCGCAAATCACAGTCCGTGGCTCCATTCAAGTCAATGGGTCCGCAAAAAAACGGAACACATACGGAAATGCATCCGTATGTCTTCCGTTTCCGTTCCGTTTTTTGCTGAACCATCTATTGAAAATGTTATGCCCAGCCCAATTTTATCTATGTAATTACTGTATACTGTATATGCCATACGGAAAAACGGAACGGAAAAACGGAACAGAAACGGAAACACAACGGAAACAAAAAACGGAACAACGGATCCGTGAAAAACGGATCGCAAAACACCGAAAAAGCCTTACGGTCGTGTGCAATAGGCCTAAGGCTACTTTCACACTAGCGTTGTTTTAATCCGGCATTCAATTCAGACACCGAAACTGCCCGCCGGATCCGGAAAAACGTGTGAAAATGGATTACATTTGAATCCTGATCAGGATTTTGATCACAATGAAAAAATGCATTGGAAAAAACAGATCCGCCATTTATGGACTTTAACTTTTTTTTCACATTTTTCGGGTTTAACATGCAAAAGCCGGATCCGTTTTGACTGAACACACAGTGCCAGATCCGGCGTTAATGCAAGTCAATGGGAAAAAGGCCTGATCCGGCGTTCAGTCAAAGTGTTCAGGCTTTTTGGCCGGAGGTAAAAATACTGCATGCTACATTTTTCTGAAAAGCCTGATCAGTCAAAAAGACTGAACTGAAGACATCCTGATGCATCCTGAAGGACTGACTCTCCATTCAGAATGCATGGGGATAAAACTGATCAGTTCTTTTCCGGATTTGAGCCCCTAGGACGGAACTCAGCGCCAGAAAAGAAAAACGCTAGTGTGAAAGTACCCTTAGCAATGCACTAAGGAGGAGCACAAGGGGTGTGACAATGTGATTAAAAAGCTTTAGAATTTAAATAGTGTAGTACTGCTGCTCGGTGGGTTATAACCCTGAAGTCTTGTTTCAAGTTTTACCAGAATACCCTTTAAAGGAGTTGCCCCCACCCCTTCCCCAGCTTCTACAGCTTTCAAACCAGCACCTGGATCGGAATTATTTTGTAATAGCAAATAAATATAAATTTTGCATAGCCACAGAGTTATTCAATAAAATGTATCTGTATATCGCCACCTGCGGTTTGTTTTTTTATATATTTTTTTGTCCAGCTCACTGAGATGGCCGCACATGCTCAGTTTCATTCTCTTGAGCTGTGATAGGGAGAGAACTGCAGCAGAATGCATATGCCCCCTTAGCAAAGAAACTTCCTTTGAGCTGTCAGTGTGATATAAATCTAGCAGACCGATGAATGGGGAGATCTCTGGATCCATGTGAGGTACAGGCTGGTTCTAGCTTTGTTAGAAAGAGATTTTCACTTACTATATGATGTCTGATTTTCATTGTTCACATTACTCATGGGATAATCCCCTTAAAGATACACCCTCATGAAAATTTTTATTCTCGGACTTGTTAGAAAGGTACATGATGTAAACTTTAGTGACGGTATTCTTATCAGAGACTGTATTTGTGAGTTATAAACTCCCTTCTGATCCTCAGCTGTGTCATGTGACCAGCACTCAGACTTTCCAAATAACACAGCATCTTATGTGTCGACAGGAAGATCGTTTCTCTATGTGTTCCTATGGGAGCCTCAATGTTGGTCTCATTGGAATGAAAACAGAAGTAACCGACTTTCTGTCCTGTGTCAGTTGGAAATCTGAATTGATCACGTGACAGCTAAGGCTCAGAAGGAAGGAGATAACTCACAAATACAGACACTGGTAGGATGATTACCTTCAATACCGTTTATTCTCACCTGTTAGAAAGGTGCATCATGTAAATATTTATGTGGGATTGCTTCTTTAATTAAAACAGTAAGGCATGTTTCTGATAAAACCTCAGCACGTTGATCTCTCATCTGTTGAGCTCACCAGGGTGGTTTGTCAATTACCATGGACTAACCTAGTATCTCCTTAGTAATACCAAGCATAGCTGATGGAAGTCCGGTACTTGGTAGGGTATAAAATAATAGATGCTCATGTTTCAGAGTTGAAATAAAAATTGTCATACAGTTATAAAATGTATAATTTACTCCAGGTGATTCTTTCATTGAAGAAACATCAAAACACTGTCCTTTACCTTCACAGGCGACTTCTGCTTAACGAGATATGATGCCTACATATACATAGCACAGTGACCTTGCTGGTATTGCCCACAAATTCTCACAGAGTGCGGCCACCGAGTGCTGAAGTGTGTGATGCATCAGAAAATGCCTATCCTCTTGGGTCATTCACTGCAACGTTTCTAACTGCCTCCAAGTGACATTGGTGCAAGAACTGTACATTGGGAGCTTCATGAAATGAGTTTCTATGCTTGAGTGACTGCACACAACACCAAGATAACCATGCATAATGCTAGGTAGAGACTTCCCACTAGCAGTGAACCCGATAACATCACAAGCACAAATGGGCGGTCTATAGTAGGGATCGACCGATTATCGGTTTTACCGATATTAATCGGCCGATATTCAGGATTTTGACAGTTATCGGTATCGGCATCTATTTTGCCGATATACCGATAACGTATGAGGAACACAGATCGCGCTGCTCTCAGCGCTCTCCGTGTTCCCTCAGCAGCACAGGGGAGAAGGAAGCAGTGTCTCCCTCCCCCTGTGCTGCTGCTGTCGCTGCCGCCAATTAGAGGAGAGAGGACAAAAGAAGGGGAGGGGCTGTGGCCACCGCTCCACCAATGAATATAAGTCTTTCATTAATTCATATACAGGAGGTGGGAGCTGGCTGCAGAATCACATAGCCGGCTCCCGACCTCTATTAGCGGTAGCTGCGATCTGCGGTAGTTAACCCCTTAGGTGCCACGGATGTGAATTAATGAGAGATTTCTTGCGCCCCCCCCCAAGCCCCCCAGTATTAATCATTGGTGGCGCAGTGCGCCCCCCATCCCAGTATTAAAAACGTTGGTGGTGCAGTGCGCCCCCCACCCAAGCCCCCCCCCAGTATTAATCATTGGTGGCAGTGGCCACAGGATCCCCTCTCCCCTGCTCCTCCGATCGGAGCCCCAGCTGTGTAATCCTGGGGCTCCGATCGGTTACCATGGCAGCAAGGACGCTATTGAAGCCCTGGCTGCCATGTTCAGCTCCATGCTGCTGTGTGCACAAAGCACAGAGCAGCAGGGACAGTGTGAGATCCTATTCACCCTGATAGAGCTCTATCAGGGTGAATAGGACAAGGGCTCTAGTCCCTATGGGGGCTAAAAGTTAGTAAAAAAAAAACAAAAAAAAAAACAAAAAAAAAAACACAAAAATATTAAGTATAAATGAAAAAGAAAGATTTACAAAAAAATAAAAATACACGTTAACAATAAGCATATTAATTTTCAGCAGATTTGTGTAGGAATTTATTTTTTTTCAAAAATGAAAATTCCCAGAATATCGGTATAAATTATCGGCTATCGGCCTGAAAGTTCACAAATTATCGGTATCGGCCCTAAGAAAATCTATATCGGTCGATCCCTAGTCTATAGCACTGCCCTAGGCTGTACTAGTGGTATCCACCATTTGTGCCTGTGATGTCACCAGGTTCACTGCTAGGTGGAAGTCTCGGCCTAGCATAGTGATGTGAATCCCAGTACGTCACCGGCAGTAAACAAACATCGCAAGGTAAATGCAGCGCAAGGTGACAGGTCATGTCACTTACCAGAAGGAGGAACTCCCGGCCGGACGCAGAGATCGCAGCTCGCAGGTAAGTATAATGGTTCTACAAATTGCTAAGTAACCATGGCAACCGGGACTGCAGTAGCGTCCTGGTTGCCATGGTTACCGATCGGAGCCCCAGCGATTAAACTGGGACTCCGATCGGTATACTCTCCGCTGCCACCAATGATAGGGGGGAGATTTTAATTAGGAGGGGGAGGGAGGGGAGAAGGCCCACTGGCCACCAACGAGTTAACTACAGGGGAGGGAGGGAGGGGCCACTGGCCACCAACGAGTTAACTACAGGGGAGGGAGGGGGGGGGGCCCACTGGCCACCAACGAGTTAACTACAGGGGAGGGAGGGGGGGGGGCCACTGGCCACCAATGAGTTAACTACAGGGGAGGGGGGGGCCCACTGGCCACTGAGTTAACTACAGGGGAGGGGGGGGTCCACTGGCCACCAACGAGTTAACTACAGGGGAGGGGGGGGGGCGGCCGCACTGGCCACCAATGTGTTAACTACAGGGGGGGGGGGCTGCCCCCTGCTGCCTGGCAGCACCTGCCAGGCAGCAGGGGGCAGTCATGTACACAGTTCTTTTAGTATATTCTAACCTGAAGCGTCCCCATCACCATGGGAACGCCTCTGTGTTAGAATATACTGTCGGATTTTAGTTTCACGATGTAACTCAAATCCGACTGTATATTCTAACATAGAGGCGTTCCCATGGTGATGGGGACGCTTCAAGTTAAAATATACCATCGGATTGGAGAAAACTCGGATCCTATGGTATATTAACTCCTGACTTTACATTGAAAGTCAATGGGGGACGGATCCGTTTGAAATTGCACCATATTGTGTCAACGTCAAACGGATCCGTCCCGATTGACTTGCATTGTAATTCAGGACGGATCCGTTTGGCTCCGCACGGCCAGGCGGACACCAAAACGACTTTTTTTTCATGTCCGTGGATCCTCCAAAAATCAAGGAAGACCCACGGACGAAAAAACGGTCACGGATCACGGAAAAACAGAACCCCGTTTTGCAGACCGCAAAAAATACGGTCGTGTGCATGAGGCCTAAAGGACATAATAAGATCAAGCAAGATGCTCAAGCAGAATGTGTGCATAATATTTTATCCAGATGTTCCGTTACAAATTAGAGTTAAATACGTCAATTATGACTAGAAAACAAAAATATCCTAACACCTTAAGGGCCTTGCCATTTTTCACCTTAACCCCTTATGGACTCGGCCCTATTTGACCTTAAGGACTTGGCCATTTTTTGCAAATCTGACCAGTGTCACTTTAAGTGCTGATAACTTTAAAACGCTTTTACTTATCCAGGCCATTCTGAGATAGTTTTTTCGTCACATATTGTACTTCATGACACTGGTAAAATGAAGGAAAAAAAAAATCATTTTTATTTATAAAAAAATACCAAATTTACCAAAAATTTGTAAAAAAATTGCAAATTTCCAAGGTTCAATTTCTCTACTTCTATAATACATAGAAATACCTCCAGAAATAATTACTTTACATTCCCCATATGTCTACTTCATGTTTGGATCATTTTGGGAATGATATTTTATTTTTTGGGGATGTTACAAGGCTTAGGCTGGTTTCACACGGGAGTTGCGGGAACACCCGCGATTTTTCCGCGCGAGTGCCAAACATTGTAATGCGTTTTGCACGCGCGTGAGAAAAATCGCGCATGTTTGGTACCCAAACCCGAATTTCTTCACAGAAGTTCGGGCTTGGGATCGGTGTTCTGTAGATTGTATTATTTTCCCTTATAACATGGTTATAAGGGAAAATAATAGCATTCTGAATACAGAATGCATAGTAAAACATCGCTGGAGGGGTTAAAAAAATAAATAAATTTAACTCACCTTAATGCACTTGACCGCGGAGCCCGGCTTCTCCTTCTGTCCCCTTTCTTCAGGACCTGTGGTGACGTCACTCCGGTCATCACATGATCCATCACATGATTCATCACCATGGTAAAAGATCATGTGATGACCGGAGTGACGTCACCACAGGTCCTTTACCCAGGTCCTAAAGAAAGGAGACAGAAGGAGAAGTCGGGCTCCGCGGTCAAGTGGATTAAGGTGAGTTAAATTATTTTTTTCTTTTTTTTTTAACCCCTCCAGCGATGTTTTACTATGCATTCTGTATTCAGAATGCTATTATTTTCCCTTATAACCATGTTATAGGAGGGGAAATAATAATGATCGGGTCTTCAACCCGATCGTCTCCTAGCAACCGTGCGTGAAAATCGCACCGCATCCGCACTTGCTTGCGGATGCTTGCGATTTTCACGCAACCCCATTCACTTCTATGGGGCCTGCGTTGCGTGAAAAACGCACAGACTATAGAGCATGCTGCGATTTTCACGCAACGCATAAGTGATGCGTGAAAATCACCGCTCATCTGAACAGCCCCAAAGAAATGAATGGGTCGGTATTCAGTGCGGGTGCAATGCGTTCACCTCACGCATCGCATCCGCGCGGAATACTCGCCCGTGTGAAAGCGGCCTTAGAAGTTTAGAAGCAAATCTTGAAATTTTTCAGAAATTTAAAAAAAAAACATTTTTAGGTACCAGTTCAGGTCTGAAGTCACTTTGCGAGGCTTACATAATAGAAACCACCCAAAAATGACCCCATTCTATAAACTACACCCCTCAAGGTATTCAAAACTGATTTTACAAACTTTGTTAACCCTTTAGGTGTTCCACAAGAATTAATGGAATATAGAGATATAATTTAAAAATTTCACTTTTTTGGCAGATTTTCCATTTTTATTTTTTTCCAGTTACAAAGCAAGGGTTAACAGCCAAACCAAACTCCATATTTATGGCCCTGATTCTGTAGTTTACAGAAACACCCCATATGTGGTCGTAAACTACGGTACGGGCACACGGCAGGGCGCAGAAGGAAAGGAATGCCATACGGTTTTTGGAAGTCAGATTTTGCTGGACTGTTTTTTTTTTTACACCATGTCCCATTTGAAGCCCCCCTGATGCACCCCTAGAGTAGAAACTCCAAAAAAGTGGCCCCATTTTAGAAACTATGGGATAGGGTGGCAGTTTTGTTGGTACTATTTTAGGGTACATATGATTTTTGGTTGCTCTATATTACACTTTTTGTGAGGCAAGGTAACAAGAAATAGCTGTTTTGGCACAGTTTTAATTTTTTGTTATTTACAACATTCATCTGACAGGTTAGATCATGTGATATTTTTATAGACCAGGTTGTCACGGATGTGGCGATACCCAATATGTATACTTTTTTATATTTATGTAAGTTTTACACAATGATTTCTTTTTTGAAGCAAAAAAAATAAATCATGTTTTAGTGTTTCCATAGTCTGAGAGCCATAATTTTTTCAATTTTTGAGCGATTACCTTGGGTAGGGTATTATTTTTGCGGGATGAGATGATGGTTTTATTGGCACTATTTTGGTGTGCGTGTGACTTTTTGATCGCTTGCTATTACACTTTTTGTGATGTAAGGTGACAAAAAATTGATTATTTAGCACAGTTTTTTTATTAAATTTTTTTTACGGTGTTCATCTGAGGTTAGGTCATGTGATATTTTTATAGAGCCGGTCGATACGGATGCGGCGAAACCTAATATGTATACTTTTTTTTCCCCCTATTCTTTACCAATTTTTTATTTTTTTTTAACTATTTGGGGAAAATTACGTTTTTGTTTATTTTTACTTGAAACTTAATTTTTTGGGGGGAAAACTAAATTTTTTTCACTTAATTTTTTGTCCCACTTTGGGACTTGAACTTTTGGGGGTCTAATCCTTTACATTGCATTCCAATACTTCTGTAATGGAATGCATTGGTTGCATGAGTAATACTGTGTGTATTAGTCATACAGCTAACACAGGCTCGTCACCCGAAGGCAGAGCAGATGCCTAAGAAAGGCATCGCGCTGCCTTCCATGCCATCGGGTCCCCCCTACAGCCCCATAGGGACCCGATGGCACCACCGCCGCCGCACCAGGTAAAAGCCGCAAACCGCAGGTCTGAATTTTTACTGGGATAATTTTAAGCTGCCATGTCATATTTGAAGACTCCCTGATGCGCCCCTAGAGTAGAAACTCCAAAAAAGTGACCCCATTTTGGAAACTACGGGATAAGGTGGCACTTTTGTTGGTACTATTTAAGGGTACATATGATTTTTGGTTGTACTATATTACACTTTTTGTGAGGCAAGGTAACAAAAAATAGCTGTTTTAGCACAGTTTTTATTTTTATGTTATTTACAGTGTTCATCTAACAGGTTAGATCATGTGGTATATTTTTATAGAGCAGGTTGCTACGGATGCGACAATACCAAAAACTTTTTTTTTAGGGTTTCCATATTCTGAAAGCTATAGTTTTTTTTAAAAAAAATGGGGGACTGTCTTATGTAGGGGCTTATTTTTTTTCAGTATGAGATGAGGGTTTGATTGGTACTATTTTAGGGTGCATATGACTTTTTGATCACTTGGTATTACACTTTTTGTGATGTAAGGTGACAAAAAAGTTTTTTTGACACTTAAAAAGATTTTTTACAGTGTTCACTTGAGGGATTATGTCATGTGATATTTTTATACAGCAGGTTCTTGTGGATGCGGCAATACCTAATATGCATACTTTTTTTATTTAAGTTTTACAGTATAACATTTTTGAAACCAAAAATCATGTTTTAGTATTATGAAAGCAATCATTTTTTTTATATTTTGGGCGATTGTATTAGGTAGGGTATAATTTTTTTGTGGGATTAGATGTAACACAATAAAAGCATTTTTGAAACAAAAAAAAATCATGTTTTAGTGTCTCCATAGTCTGAGAGCTAGTTTTATTAATTTTTTTTGTCAATTGGTAATATAGTAACATTGCATATAAGGCCGAAAAAATACATTTGTCCATCCAGTTCGGTCTGTTATCCTGCAAGTTGATCCAGAGGAAGGCAAAAAAAAACTGTGAGGTACAAGCCAATTTTCCCCAATTAAGGGGGGGGGGGGGAATTCCTTCCTGACTCCAATAAGGCAATCAGAAAAACTCCCTGGATCAACAACCCCTCTCTAGTAGCTATAGCCTGTAATATTATTACACTCCAGAAATTCATCCAGGCCCCTATTGAATTCCTTTATTGTACCCACCATCACCACCTCCTCAGGCAGAGAGTTCCATAGGCTCACTGCTCTTACCGTAAAGAATACTTTTCTATGTTTGTGTACAAACCTTCTTTCCCCCAGACGCACAGGATGTCTCTTCATGACAGTCACAGTCCTGGGGACAAATAGATGATGGGAGAGATCTCTGTACTGCCCCCTGATATATTTATACATAGTAATTAGATCTCCCCTCAGTCGTCTTTTTTCTAGAGTGAATAACCCTAATGTTGATAATCTTTCAGGGTACTGTAGTTGCCCCATTCCAGAAATAACTTTAGTTGCCCTCCTCTGAACCCTCTCCAGGTCTGCTATGTCTGCCTTGTTCACAGGCGCCAAGAACTGTACACAGTGCTCCATGTGTGGTCTGACTTTTGATTTGTAAAGTAGTAGAACTATGTTCTCATCAGGAGCATCTATGCCCCTTTTGATGCAAACCATTATCCTATTGGCCTTGGCAGCAGCTGCCTGACACTGGTTTTTACAGCTTAGTTTGCCGTTTATTAAAATTCCTAGGTCTTTATCCATGTCAGTGTTACCCAGTGTTTAACCATTTAGTATGTACGGGTGATTTGCACTATTCCTTCCCATGTGCATAACCTTACATGTCAGTGTTAAACCTCATCTGCCACTTCTCTGCCCAAGCCTCTAATATATCCAGATCCATCTGTAGCTGTATAGTGTCCTCTTCTGTGTAAATTACTTTACACAGTTTAGTGTCATCTGCAAAAACTAATATTTTACTGTGCAAGCCTTCTACAAGATCATTAATAAATATAAATATATTGAAGAGAATAGGGCCCAACACTGACCCCTGAGGTACTCCGCTAGTTTCAGTGACCCAGTCTGAGTGTGTACCATTAATAACCACTCTCTGTTTTCTATCATTGAGCCAGTTACTTACCCACATACAGACGTTTTCTCCCAGTCCAAGCATTCTCATTTTATATACTAACCTTTTATGTGGTACAGTGTCAAATGCTTTGGAGAAGTCCAGATATATGACATCCATTGATTCGCCGCTGTCAAGTCTAGAACTTACCTCCTCATAGAAACTGATTAAATTAGTTTGACATTACTGATCCCTCATGAAGCCATGCTGATATGATGTTATTTGCTTGTTTTTATTTAGATCCTTCAAGATAGCATCTCTTAGAAAACCTTCAAACAATTTACCCACAACAGATTTTAAACTTACCGGCCTATAGTTTCCGGGGTCTGCTTTTGCGTGCTTTTTGAATATTGGCACCACATTTGCTATGCGCCAATCCTGTGGAACACTCCCTGTCAGTATAGCGTCTGTAAATATCATAAATAAGGGTTTGGCTATGACATTACTTAATTCTCTTAGGATACGGGGGTGAATGCCATCTGGCCCTGGCGATTTGTCTATTTTAATCTGTTTAAGTCGCTGTTGTACTTCTTCCTGGGTCAGACAGGACACTTAATGGGGAATTAACTTTTACATTCTACATTTCATCTGACAGTTTATTTTCCTCAGTGAATACAGTGGAGAAAAACAAATATTTAATAGATTTGCTTTCTCCTCATCGCTCTCTGCAACTCCCCCCTCATTGCTCTGTAGACGACCGACACCTTCAGATTTATACTTTTTACCATTTATATAATGGAAGAAAATTTTAGGGTTAGTTTTGCTCTCTTTGGCAATTAATCTCTCGGTCTCTAGTTTGGCCGCTTTTATTTGTTTTTTACATATTCTTTTTTTTCCTTATAGTTTTTCAGTGCTTCCTCTCTACCCTTCTGTTTTAGCAATTTAAATGCTTTCTTTTTGTCATTTATTGCCTTTTTTACAGCTCTATTTATCCACATTGTTTCCTTCTTGTTCCTTAACCTTTTATTCCCATAAGGTACGGTATGTACCTCTCACAATTAGATTTTAGGATGCTTTTAAAAATATCCCATTTTGTGGCTGTATTTTTATTTTTGAGGACTTTGTCCCAGTTAGTTAGGCCTATGGCCTCTCTTCGTTAGATAAAGTTTTTTGAAGTTTGGTATTTCTGTTCCTCCCTGTAGAAACGCTCATTTGAAGGATAATTGGAAGGTTATTACTTTATGGTCACTATTTCCCAGGTGTCCCCCAACCTGAACATCTGTTGTTCTGTCAGGTCTATTGGTTAATACTAAGTCCAGTATGGCCGTCCCTCTTGTCGGGTCCTGAACCAGTTGGGAAAGGCAATTGTCTTTGGTTATTGCCAAGAACCTGTTTCCTTTATGAGATGTACAGCTTTCAGTTTCCCAGTCTATATCTGGATAGTTGAAGTCCCCCATAATAACCACCTCATTATGATTTGCCGCCTCGTCTATCTCATTTAGTAGTAGATTTTCTGTGGGCTCTGGTATATTAGGGGGTTTATAATAAAAACTTATATTAGTAATGTATTATTATTTTTGCCTCCATGTATTTCTATCCACAGTGACTCCACATGTTCATGTCCCTCACTTATATCTTCTCAGACTGTGGGCTTTAGACAGGACTTTACATAAAGGCAGACCCCTCCCCCTCTCCGGTTTTGACAATCCTTTCTAAACAGACTGTAACCTTGTACATTAACTGCCCAGTCATAGCCATCATCCAGCCATGTCTCAGTTATTCCCACTATGTCATAGTCCTCCTCACACATCACTAATTCAGTTCCCCAGTTTTATTAGTCAGGCTTCTGGAATTAGTACACATACAATTTAGAGGTGAACGGTTCTAGTCCCTCCTTCCATTCCTCCCCCAGTCCCACTACCTTGCCCCCGGTCTCTATCTTCCCATCCTATAATGTAGTTACCCTCCCCCCCAGTCCCTAGTTTAAACACTCCTCCAACCTTCTAGCCATCTTTCTCCCCCCCCCCCCCCCCCCAACATAGCTGCTCCTTCCCCATTGAGGTGCAGCCCATCCCTACGATAGAGCCTGTAGCTCACAGGGAAGTCGGCCCAGTTCTCCAGGAACCCAAACCTCTCCTTCCTACACCAGTTCTTGAGCCACTTGTTAACCTACCTAATCTACTGCTGCCTTTCTTGTGTGGCTCGTGGTACAGGCAGTATTTCGGAAAACACTACCTTTGAGGTCCTTGCCCTAAGCTTTTGACCTAAATCCCTAAAATCATTTTTAAGGACGCTCCACCTTCCTCGAACTTGGTCATTGGTTCCGATATGGACTATGACTGCTGGGTCTTTTCCAGCCCCTCCCAGTAATCTGTCAACCAGATCCGCGATGTGTCAAACTCTAGCGCCAGGAAGACAACACACTGTTCGGCGATCACGGCGTTTGTGACAGATTGCCCTTTCTGTACCCCTAATAATAGAGTCTCCCACTACCAGCACCTGTCTGGCCTGCCCTGCTCTCCTGGTCCCCTGCTTACTGGAGCTGACATTCCCCTGACTGGCAGAGGAAGTGTCCGGCTGCAGCAGTGCTGTCCCTGAACCGACACCCCCCTCATCTGCCAACCGTGCAAACTTGTTAGCTTTCTGTTACCCAGCTAGTTACCTCACTTTCCTCAGCCTCCTCGCTTTCACCCTCCCACTCAACTACCCCATAGAGTGCTTGCTCGGTGAGCAGCAAACCTTTTACAAATTGTTAATGCCTCTCAGTGTTGAAACTCGCCCGTTTAGATACTCAATTTGTGATTCCAAACGGGTAATTTGCTCACATTTTGAACAATGATATACACCCTTGAACGGCTGTTCCAAGACTGCATACATCAGACAAGATGTGCACTGGACTGCGCTGTCAATTATGGAAAACATACTAATAGAAATTACACAATGAAAGCAAAAAATACAATATAATGCAGTAATAAGAAACTGATTTACTGCAGTCCCCCACTGAAGTTCCTGAATCTGAAGCCACTTAATCTAAAGTCGCACACTTATACAAACACACACTTAAAGGGATTCTGTCACCAGGATTAACGATATGTAGATATTTATATGTGCCCATTAGTCTTCATGCAGTGTTTACAATGATCCCTTTGTTTATGCTCTGTGTGCCTTATATTCTTATAAAAAGCGATCTTATTTATATGTAAATCACCTCTGTCAGGAGCCCAAGGGGTTATCCCACGATCTCCTGGCTCCTGACCAGGGAGTCGGCGCATGCGCATTGGACAAGTGGAGGCCGGTGCCAGTAGTCCGCACGGGCGCAGACTACAGTGTCTACTGCTCCTGCGAGAGACTACGGAGCAGAGATTACATGACATCAGGATAGTGCAGTGAATAAATTAAGTAGTAGGCGGGGCTGGGCTCTAGGAGATCGTGGGACAACCCCTTGGGCTCCTGACAGAGGTGATTTACATATGAATAAGATCGCTTTTTATAAGAATATAAGGCACACAGAGCATAAACAGAGGGATCATTGTAAACACTGCATGAAGACTAATGGGCACATATAAATATCTACATATCGTTAATCCTGGTGACAGAATACCTTTAAATTAAACACACGACGCGCAAACTCGCGTTATATTCCTGCTTATATAAATGGAGCTCTCAAAACCAGCGTGGTTAGATTGGTACTATTTTGGGCATACGCCTTTTTGATCGCTTGGTGTTGCACTTTTTGTGATATAAGGTGACAAAAAAATAGCTTATCACTTTTTTTTATTTAATTCTTTTCAAGGTGTTCACCTAAGGGGTTAGGTCATGTGACATTTTTATAGAGCTGGTCGATACGAACGCGTCAATACCTAATATGTCTATAAAAAAATAAAAATAAAAAAATTATAATTATTTGTCCCACTCTGGGACTTCAACATTACTTGGTCTGATCCCTGTTTCAATGCAGCACAATATATCTGTATTATGCTTTATTGAACTGTTAGCGTCTTACACTGTAAGACGCTAAGGCCTCTTGCAGACGAGCGTGTCCGGATGCGTTGTGTCTGCGATCAGGGAAAATCGTGCGAGTAGGTACGCAATTGCAGTCAGTTTTGACTGCGATTGCGTTCCGATGTTCAGTTTTTATCGCGCAGGTGAAATGTGTTTTGCACGCGCGTGATAAAAAACTGACTGTGGTACCCAGACCCGAACTTCTTCACTGAAGTTCGGGTTTGGGTTAGGTGTTCTGTATATTTTATTATTTTCCCTTATAACATAGTTATAAGGGAAAATAATATCATTCTTGAAACAGAATGCTTACTAAAATGTGGCTTTAGAGGTTAAAAAATAAAAAATAATTAACTCACCTCATCCTGTTGTTCGCGCAGCCGGCATCATCTTCTTCTTTCAGGACCTGCCAAAGGACCTTTGATGACGTAATCGCGCTCACCACGTGGCGACGTCAGCACAGGTCCTGCTGAATGAAGATAGATTACGTCATCAAAGGTCCTTTGGCAGGTCCTGAAAGAAGAAGAAAGATGATGATGCCGGCTGCGCCTACAACAGGATGAGGCGAGTTAATTCTTTTTTATTTTTTAACCTCTAAAGCCACATTTTAGTAAGCATTCTGTATCAAGAATGATATTATTTTCCCTTTATAACCATGTTATAAGGGAAAATAATACTAAAATTGACTTTTATCAATTTACTTACATCATCTCCTAGCAACCATGCGTGAAAATTGCATTTCTATGGGGCCTGCGTTGCGTGAAAAACGCAGAATATAGAACATGCTGCGATTTTCACACAACGCTCAAGTGATGCGTGAAATTCACCGCTCATCTGAACAGCCCCATTGAAGTGAATGGGTCCAGATTCAGTGCGGGTGCAATGCGTTAACCTCACGCATTGCACCCGCACTGAATTCTCGCCCATGTGAAAGGGGTCTAACAGTTGCCTAGGAGACCCAGCCTGGGGGCTGGGCCTCTTAGGCCTCCGTACATGCCGGGCCCCAAGCCTTGGAATGGCTTGGGGCTGCCATGGCAACTGAGTCCCCGCCACAGCAGTGCAGGAACCCAATAGAAGAGGTGAGGGAGGGCAA
The DNA here is from genome assembly GCF_905171765.1 of Bufo bufo. Taxonomy (NCBI): domain Eukaryota; kingdom Metazoa; phylum Chordata; class Amphibia; order Anura; family Bufonidae; genus Bufo; species Bufo bufo. The sequence goes on along the minus strand of NC_053389.1, from coordinate 589,010,225 downwards.
ACCTCCCATATGCCGCGGTCAGCGCTGACCGCGGAATATGAGGGGTTAATCCACCGCCATCAACGTTATCACCGGTGCTGGTGGATGCAGCAGGGATCCGGCTGTCCGTAACAGCCGGATCTCTGCTGCTGATTGCGGCACAGCGCGCGGGGGGGAGGAAGGACCGCAGGACGAGAATGCTCGTCCTGGGGCACTAAGTACCGGCCCTGTAGGACGAGCATTCTCGTCCTGGGTCCTTAACGTGTTAATAATGGGCAATGACTTGAAATGTTATTAAAGACGTAATAGCAGAGCCACCAGGGAAGATATGTAGGAAAGTGAGCAGGTAGGTGTCAAGACAAACCTTTGACACTGACAGGTAATTATGTTTTAATACTTTTAATTGCACCCATTGGGTAAGAGGCACAATTAAATGGTGATTGAACATGCGTTAGGAGCCAACTTTCTTCTTGACTTCTGCTCTTCTTCTATACAAATCCAAGACGTACGTAATCAATTTTTCATTTCAGTCCAATCATTTTTCCTACCTGACAGGTCTAGAACTGCTGCTAATGAGTGTTTGGAGACCCACCAAACCCCCTAAAAAAGGAAACAAATTAATATTTTACATTCAATTACCTAGTTTGCAAAACCAAGTGTCACAGTTGAATAATTTCAGAATACAGATTTCACTGTGTATTGATATCTTCTCCTCATCAGCAACAGGAACAAATAGATATCTGGCTTCGCCATTAATTATAAAATCCAAGAGACCTTTTTTAACTCTACTATAAAAGGATAAGTCAGAATAGTCCAAGCAGGACATTTATGGCAAGATGAGAACATATCAACAGGAAATATAAAAGGTGGCCAAATACATGAAACAGCAATTAAATATTTCTCCCAACTGCCCCACGCAGATGTAAAAAACAGAATTAAAATAAGTCATATGTAACCAAAAACAGTACTAATGAAAACGGCAACTCATCCCGCAGAACAACTCTTCACACAGCACTGCTTAAGGAAAAACAAAGACGTTATGGCTCTCATAATATGGTGATACAAAAAAACAAAGCTTTTTTTTTAAACAAGTATTTTTATTGTGCAAATGTAGAAAAAAAGAAATTGAAATTTATTGCCATAAACCAAAAACAGCCATTTAATATTGCCAAAAACACAAAATAACTGAAAATGGAAGTAATGTCCCACTTCAGCCAGTGATTGCGGTGTTGAGAAAGGTGGAGAACAGGGGGCCCTGGCAACATCAGAACAGCAGCGGCAAAGGATTGGTAAGGTGGGAATAAGTTCTACTAATTTTTACAGCATATGCAGCCCGTGGGATGAGTGAAAAAGAGGGAAAAGGTTATTTGATGAACACACAGGTGCACGGCACAGGACACAGACCGAATACCTGTACTTCTAACTGTAACCAGTCCAGCACCTGTGTTATCATCACATAACCAGGATAGATTTTAAAGGGGTGTTACTGACAGGACCTTTGCAAACTGTTAAGGGCAATAGTTGTGGAACCACTGTGCCAACTAACTGTTTTGACGTTCAGCTAACTCTGTCCTGGCGATCTCCTGGTTTTCATCCTTTAACCAGAGAATAGGCAAAGCACTCAGGGGGATAACAGGCTAGGAGAGAACAAATCCAAAGCAAACACAGACTAAACTAGACAAGGTCAGGCAAACAGAGTACACACTAAACCATGGAACAGACAAAGGGTGATGGCAAATGGAACTATGTCAGAATTCAGACACAGACAGAACCTGAACAGATCCAAAGGAGCTCTAAAAAAATTTAATATAATTGGTTGCTATGGGCAACTAAGCCAGTTTTCCTTTACACCAGTTGTGGTAAATCTCCCCCAATCTGTAGAGACAAGGAAGTCAAATGTAAGCTCCAACACTGAACAAGCAGACAGAATGAGAACAGACCCAAACAGTATTTGTTGCAGAACCAGGGGCTGGTCACACAACTCAGAACATACGTAGCAAGGAAAAATAACACATTAGTCAAACAGGTGCACACACAGTGCCAAGGAAGGTTAACCTAGCAGTACTGAACTGAGGAGAGATAAAAAGTACAGTGGCCCTAATTCACACCCACAAGAAGCGGAAGCCAGAATGCACGCAACAGTAACAACATGAACCACCATTGAACACAATGGTCCTAAATCAAACCCACAAGAAGTCTGCATCTGAGCAATCAAAACAATGGCGACAAGTGAACAACAATTGTAACAAGGGGTTTTTACGGTACTTAGAAATTGATAGCATAGTCTCAGGAAAGATCATTAATATCACATCAGTGGGGGTCAGACACCCCACAACCTCACTGACTATATGTTCTGAGAATAGGTCATCAATGTCTAAGTACTGGAAAAACCCCTTGAACAATGAAAGCTCTCACTGCATAACAGTGAACAGAAATTAAAGGCATTTTCTGGGTGTTTTATATTGATGACCTATCCTCAATGCCTAATAGGTGCGGCTCCCATCTCTGGAACCTGAACCTATCCTTAGAACAGTACATGCACGACCGCCCTTCATTTGCATTAATAAGGCTTACGGATATAGCAGAGTGTTGGCTATTTCAGCAGTCCCAATGAATGGAGGTAGGCCGGGCATGTGTGGTGTGTCCTCCTGCACTTTGTAGGTTCTGTTCTAATGATAGGTGTGGGTCCCAGAGGCGGTACCCGCACCTACTTTATCAGACATTGAGGGCATATCCTAGTAATATCCCCCCAATGTCCAAGATGATACAACCCCCTTTAAATAAAAAGGATTGTAGCGGAAAAGGGACACACCATAAATATTTATTTTAGTGATGAGTTGTGCTATTAAAAATTTTTTTTAAAAGCAGACCCATAATTTTCCTTCACAAAAATTTCCCTTGTATTAGGAAAAAAAGACGCAAACATTTGAACATGGAAAAGTGGTTCAGCATTCAAGTGTACATGTGATTATTAAAAAATACATGTGGCGAGGGTCCTGCATGGTCATCTTGTCTGACCTTGTATTAATCATGAAGGATAGGGAGGATCTGGTAGAAGGAAGCAGGAAGAGCATGGGTGCACAAAGTGACTTGGGCCCTCTCTTGGTGCACTTTCTTGCATATGTATTAGAAGCATTTTTTTTTTCCATAATGAAACAATAGAAAACAAAGTGAAATGTATCATTCCATTCACCTGAGCTAGCCCCACAAGGCATTGTGCCTGGTTTAACACTGCACTTCCTGGTGACATGAACCACAAGGAATTTATACAAAGTATATTAGAAAATCACTTTCAATACTTAGGCATAGCTTGGCGCATGGATGTTTTAACAATTAAATAGTGTAAGGATTTATATTATGCGAAAAAAAACCAACTGTTTGTTTTACAGTTATCATATATTTTTATGCTTCAATAAATGCTTACCCAAATTGGTCATGCTAAATAGCTAACTAGATGTTATATGCAATGAAGTAATCAAACCTTGACTTTTTCACATTTTGTTACATTGAGGCCTTGTACTAAAATAAAAATAAAATAATAAGTTTTAATGAGAAAGTAAAAACAGAACCTTAAGAAATTTTTGCTAAATTTATTAAAAAGGAAAAACAAAAATTTTGCTTGGACATAAGTACTCAGACTCTTCACTATGACACTTGAAATTTTGTTCAGAGGGCCTCTCATTTCTCTTAAACATATTTGAGATGTTTCTACACCTTTATGGTAGTCCACCTGTGGTACTCTGTCTATATAAAGTCTCACAGCTCACAAAGCATATCAGAGCAAAAAGTTGAACTGCCTGTAGAGATCTGAGACAAAAAAAAAAAAGATTCTCCGGTCTGATGAACCCAAGATTGAACTTTTTGGCCTCAATTCTAAGTATCATGTCTGGAGGAAACCAGGCACTGCTTATCACCTGCCCAATACCATCCCTACAGTAAAGCATGGTGTTGGCAGCATCACGCTGTAGGGATGTTTTTCAGTGGTTGTGACAGGGCGACTGGTCAGGGTTGGGGGAAAGCCTAATGGAGCAATGTACAGAGATGTTCTAAGTTAAACCTTATCCAGAGTGCTCTGGACTTTAGACTGGGCCGAAGGTTCACCTTCCAACAAGATAATGATCCTACGCACACAGCCACAAGACAACACAAGAGTGACTTAGGGATAATTCTGTTATAATTCAGAGCCCTGACTTGAACAAATTGAACATCTCAGGAGAGACCTGAAAATGGCGGTCCACCAATGGGCCCCTTCCAACTTGAGAGCCTGAGAACACCTGCAGAAGAATAGCAGAAAATCCCCAAATCCAGATGTGCAACGTAAAACCTTGTGGCATCATGCCAAAGAAGACTGGAGACTGCCGTAATTACTGCCAAAGGTGCTTCAACTAAGTACTGAGTAAAGGGTCTGAATGCTTATATCAATGCAATAGTTCAATTTTTCCTTTTCAATAAATTAGCAAAGATTTTAAACATTATGTTTTCATTATGAGCTACTGAGTGCACAATGATGGGGAAAAAGTAGATTTTTTTCTTTTAATTTTAGGACAAGGCGGCAACATAACAAAATGTGAAAACAGTGAAAAGGTCTGGAGACTTTTCTATGAAATATTTGCTGCATGTTATCTAGATTTCTCCTTATATACAGGAACAAGTTCCTGATAAAGAAACTTCTGTACATTCTTAAAGTTGCTCCGTACATCTCAGGAGCGAAGCAAAATTAAACATACAAGGAGCACATGAATCATGACCCTGCAACAGCACAGAACAGCCGCTTTTACCGTTATGCTGAACGTTATTTAAGCTGAGAGTGTCAAATTTTACAGCGAACTGCATAAAACAATCTTGCTTCACAGATACCGCTGGAGCCTTGTTATATGTTATAGCTCAGTGAGCAAAAATAAGTGTATCTGATGGGGCCATTTTTTCTGACAATGATTTAAGTGCCTTCCATAATCTAATAAAAGCTCAGTTTAAGGAGGGGAATAAAATGGAATAACACGCTTAAAAACAAAATTAGGTTTAAACTAAAAATCTTTAAAACCATTTGACATCTCATCTAAGCAAAAGGGTTGAATTTTTATAGTTTAGTGAGCAAGACCTCAAGAGCATGATTTAATTTATATAACAAGATAATGGCCATCCTTTTAAAGACAGAACTGGGGCTCTAAGTAGAAGGCAGCAAAATCAGATAAAACTAGCCCAGCATCTGTGTGCCTAATACAAAAAAAACTAAAGTAACAATGTTTTTACAATGTTACTTTTATATTTTTTTAACTTGAATTTGACATTTCAGTAATCTAATTGACATTAAATCCAATAAACTCATCTTCTCCTCCAGATCAATAACTCTCTAACCTCTTAACATTCACGATTCTATACTTCTAACAAAGTTACATACTACAGTACATACATGTCAGTATTTACATCAAGTTAAACTTTTTTATTATTTCAGCATCAAGATGAACTTATACATTTTATAAATTTTTCATGTAAGTAATTCCATAGATACATCAAGTTACCTTTGCATCTGATTCGGGCTACATTTACAATGTGTCCGGTGTTAAAGGGATTGCGTCATCTCAGACAAATGGGGATATCGCTAGGATAAGCCCCCATTGTCTGATAGATGCTGGTCTCAAAGGTAAAACGTGCACGTATCTCGAAAACGGAGCATTGTAAGTCACAGAGTGCGCACAGTGCATGCGCGGCCACCCACCGTTGATTTCTATGGGGTTGTCGAAAATATCCAAGAGCAGGTTCGGCTATTTCTGTCAACCCCATAAAAATCAATGAGACTTATGTGACTCCCTTTACGAGATAAGTGCAGTGCGCTCCCATTCATTTCTATGGGGTGACAGAAATAGCTGAGCCAGTGCTCTGCTATTTTCAACAGCCCCATAAAAATGAATGGAGGACAGCTGCGCCCTCCGTGACTTTCAAAGCTCTGTTTACAAGATAGGGGCGCGTCCCAGAGGTGGGACCCACAACCATCAAACAATAGGGGCATATGCTAGCGAGATGTCCCTATTGTCCGAGATGGGAATACCTCTTTAAAGTTTAAATGGTCAAGTGATGAAAAAGTATGTAATTCTTTCGGAAATTTGAAGTGTACCTTTCGTTTCAGTTATCTTCTCAGAATAAACTGCAGTGTGTATATACGAATGACCATTATATAGCTTGTATCTGAAATATCTGGAATTTTCTGCAGTTTTCCCTCCTGCAAACTACATCTCCTGATTCTCAGTTGTCTCTAAGCTAGTGGGTGGAGGTTAGATGGCATCATGTCTCCGCATAGAGTACACATAGAGACAACTGACTCTGCTTTCTAACTCTCTCTTACTCAGAATCACACAGGAGAACCACATAGGACATTGTAGAGAAGTACTGAGCAGCTAAGATGTAAATAAAGCACTTTGCGTGAGATATACATCTTACTGGCTGCTCAGTCTGCTGAATGTTGCCAGTGTTGTGTCTGTCCATGTCTTCTCTCTCACTGCAGTTCATTTCGCCTCCTACCTCCTCCCCTCTACATAGACCTCTATGGGATGATATTAAATGATCCTTCATTGAGCAGCCAGCCCATCCTCGTTTTAACAAGATGGATTTATCAGAAATTTCAGAGAAAGTTATTTGAGGAACGTGGAGGGAGAAAAAAGCTGATAACTTGAAAACTCTGTTAAGACATAGCATAAATTTTCTTATATTTCCTCACAATATTGGTGTGTGTAAAACTGCGTGAAACGACAGAGACCATATAAGTCCACTTTATCAGACTTTATACATTCTAGGTGTGGATTTTTCTCTATTCCCTTCAGTTCTAACTCTAATATATATATGTCTTAAAACAGAGATGAACACTAGCTTGTGCTTGGCACTGTTACATATGAACCTCTTTTTCCTACTGATCGTGTAAAAAAAAAAAAAATTATGGCTGAACTGCATGAAAAGAAAGATAGGTTGTGTCACAATTTATCAGCTATACCTAGGACAGCAGCGGGATTGCTTAGGACCCCTACTCTAGTAATCTTGGCAGGGGGAGTTCCAGCAGTGGGGCCCAAAGGAATCAACCATTTATGTCTACTGTGGCACAACCACTAACACCACACAAGAATATGCTGAAAACATTTTTGTGTTGGACACAAACCTCCTTCAGAATAATTCTGACACATAGTAATGCAGCTTTCTTTTTCTTTTTGTGGTGGGTGAAACATTTTCAATCTTTTACTCAGCTACAGAGACCTTATGCCTATTAAAAGAAGCCTTTTTTCCCCCTCTTAGAAGGCTTGTGTATTAGCATGCATATGTCTAAAAAAAGTCTATGAAACTTTCCTTTTATCAACATACTCTCTATTCTAAAGACAGCCAAGTACATACAAGAAAGAGTCCATGCAGCTCGAAAAATATGATGATTAAGCTGTCAGGCTGCAGGCTCAGCAATTATAGTTGTAGAGGACAGCGAGTTAGATTTGTGAAAGCATCCTTTCAAATCAGTCGTGATCTAGCAATGTACAAAAAAAAAATCATACAGAATGCAAGAGAACTTTTTAAAGTGAACATTTTGTGCCATGTAACTTTAAATATGTATAAGTGAAGCTAATAATACTTTTAACTAAACAACTAAAAAATATCCACTTACTTTCTTAAAGAGGTTGACTACTTTTATAGAATTTTGTGTTTCCTTACTCGATGCTGTATTGTAAGGGTATTTTTAAGTACTGATTGGTTCTGTCCCCTTTAATTTTGTCTCATTTATATTACGTTTAGTATTCTGTGTAAGGATATTCCTTGTAATTTCTTGTAATGTAGTACCGATCCCCCATTGTGCTAATAAGATCACATTCCTGAGTGATCTCAAGGACATGTGTGATGCACAATGGAGGAGGGGTTGATTGGAATAACTGTGGTCTGCACCGACAATCAGGGGGACTCCATTTGGAACTTCATCCTAGGTAGAACGTAAGTATTGATATGCCCTATCTCTTGTACACCCTGTGGTGTCAGCTGTGTGTTATAATGTGGTAGACAGCCATGTGTTATAGCATGGCCAACCAGATCCATACCTCAAGGATAGTGATATTGATTTACTTTTATTATTCTGTAAGTGATTTGTCTGTGTTATACTATATTTAATCACACTTTATTCACTTAGTCTGCATAAGCACATTTATCCTCAAATGTTTTACATTCACGTTACAGATGCGCTTTATTGTTTCCATTGTATAAATAACCTTTCTTCCTGATCTCTGCTTTGCTGTTGGCTTGTGGCTGCATCCTCTGCTGTAAACAGTGACTGTACTGTTTGTGTCACATTTATATGACATCATCCAGTGGAGTGCTCGCTTCACCCACCCATCCATTCAGCAGTGCACTCTCCCAGCCTTCATTTTACTGTGCAGACTCTGTGTCATCCACCTCCGCTTGCTCCTGTCCCATCAAGCGTCATTGCACTGCACAGACGCAGGAAGAGGTGTCATGCGCATGCTCAATGTTCTCCTGCTCCACTTCTTGATATATGCAGGCACCAATCCAAGGTTTCACTGCGTCAACTCCCTATGAAGTGTTTGCCACATAAGCTGTCTAAATGCCGTCCTGCCTCCAGCCAAGTAAACACAGATACAAAATAATAACACAGACTAGGCTGGCAGCAAGAAGGAGTTTAGACAGCACATGCACTAATCACTCCATTAGGGTTGTTGCGGGTATCGAATTATCGATATCCAATTGATACTTTTGTACCGGTATCGATACAATACAGGGATTTGACATTTACAGATACTAGGCTGCGCTACTGCGCAGTCTAGTATCACAGATCATGCTCTCAGCGCGCTCCATGTTCTCCTCAGCAGAACAGGGGAGAAGGAGACTCTCTCTCTTCCTCCCCCCTGTGCCGCTGCCACCAATGAGAAGAGAGGGGCAGAGGAGGGGAGGGGCTGTGGCCACTGCACCACCAATGAGAAGAGAGGGGCAGAGGAGGGGAGCGGCTGTGGCCACTGCGCCACTAATGATCATTACTAAACCATTAATACAAATACAGGAGGCGGGTACCGGTGGCAGAACCACATAGCCGGCACCCGACCTCTATGATAGGGCACTGCGATCTGCGGCAGTTAACCCCTCAGGTGCCGCACCTTAGGGGTTAACTGCTGTGGATCGCAGCGCCTTGTCATAGAGGTTGGGTGATGGCTATGTTATTCTGCCGCTGGCACCCGCCTCCTGTATTTGTATTAATGGCTTAGTAATCATCATTGGTGGCGCAGTGGCCACAGCCGCTCCCCTCCTCTGCCCCTCTCTTCTCATTGGTGGTGCAGTGGCCACAGCCCCTCCGCCTCCTTCCCCCAGTACTAAAAACATTGGAGGCGCAGTGCACCCCCAAACTCCCCCAGTATTATAATCATTGGTGGCAGTGGCCACAGGGGTCCTCTCCCCTCCTCCTCATTGGTAGTGCAGTGGCAACTTCTGATCGGAGTCCCATCAGTGTAATTTACCATGGCAGTCAGGACGCTACTGAAGCACTGGCTGCCATGGTAATCTCCCTGCTGCTGTGTGCACTATTCACAGGGCAGCAGGGAGAGTGAGATCCTATTCACCCTAAGGCTGGGTTCACACCTGAGCGTTTTACAGCGCGTTCCTACGCGATATGGCGATTTGACCGACCCGAAAATGCTGCAATTATATATGACAGGGCCCCGCGCACATAACTGGCTTTGTGTGTAAAGTATTTTACTACTATCTGAAACAAGCTCTCTCCTGTTGATAAAATGGCCAGCCTGTGTACTCACTTCCACTATGAATGCACTGCAGCGAGCGGTAGCGAGCTGGCCGGCGCGTGACTAACGTCACTTAGTAACGCTCCTGCTTCCTGAATTAAGTGGGAGGAGCGTTACTAAGTGACATCAGTCACGCGCCAGCCAGCTCACTCCCGCTCGCTGCAGTGCATTCATAGTGAAAGTGAGTACAGAGGCTGGCCATTTTATCAATAGGAGAGAGCTTGTTTCAGACAGTAGTAAAATACTTTACACACAAAGCCAGTTATGTGCGCAGTTTAGGACACATAGGGCCATGAGGGGGACCAGCATAAGATGCTATATGTGTGTCTTATGCTGGCCCCCCTCATGGGCCTATGTGTCATAGCACACATTCCCTATAACAGCGCCATCCACAGATCCACCCCATAACAGCGCCATCCACAGATCCACCCCATAACAGCGCCATCCACAGATCCACCCCATAACAGCGCCATCCACAGATCAACCCCATAACAGCGCCATCCACAGATCCACCCCATAACAGCGTCATCCACAGATCCACCCCATAACAGCGTCATCCACGGATCCACCCCATAACAGCGTCATCCACGGATCTACCCCATAACAGCGTCATCCACGGATCCACCCCATAACAGCATCATCCACGGATCCACCCCATAACAGCGTCATCCACGGATCCACCCCATAACAACGTCATCCACGGATCCACCCCATAACAACGTCATCCACAGATCCATCCCATAACAGTGTCCTCCACAGATCCCCCATAACAGTGTCCTCCACAGATCCCCCATAACAGTGTCCTCCACAGATCCCCCATAACAGTGTCCTCCACAGATCCCCCACAGATCCCCCACATAACAGCGTCCTCCACAGATCCCCCACATAACAGCGTCATCCACAGATCCCCCACATAACAGCGTCCTCCACAGATCCCCCACATAACAGCGTCATTCACAGATCCCCCACATAACAGCGTCATCCACAGATCCCCCACATAACAGCGTCATCCACAGATCCCCCACATAACAGCGTCATCCACAGATCCCCCACATAACAGCGTCATCCACAGATCCCCCACATAACTTCATTTTCATTGGATGCCTCTGTTGTCAATCACACAAACGCGCGTATTACGAGCGTTTCCTAAATACAAAAACGGCCCAAAATACGCCTGATAAAAACGCCTGTAAAATGCGCATACCCAATACGCACAGGTGTGAACCCAGCCTAATAGAGATCTATTAGGATGAATAGGACAAGGGATCAAAAGAAAGGGGGCTAATAGTTATTAAAAAAAAAAAAAAAAAAGTAAAAAAACAAACACCAAAATATTAAGTTTAAATCACCCCCTTTCCAAATTTTACATATAAAATATATAAACAATAAATAAACATATTACATATCGCCACGCCCAAAAAAGTGTGAACTATTAAAATATAAAAAAAATCTCCTAACAGAAAAAAAAAAAAAAAATGCACGATTCGCCATTTTTTTGTCACCTTGTCCCCCAAAAAATAGGATCGGACTGTTCGAATATGAGCCAGATGTTCCATAAAATGGGGAATGCACGCTGCTTTTTTGGTGTTTTATTTTTTTCGCATGTTATCAAATGGTATCGAGTATTGCAATACTTTTTTATGGTATCGAAATTGAATCAAAATTTTGGTATCGCAACAACCCTACACTCCATAGGGCATTGATGCAGCGAAAACTAGGACCAGAGCCTGTATATATGAAGAAGCAGAGCAGGAGAAGACCAGGCATGCGCAGAACACTTCCACTGTATCTGCACAGTACAAGTGATGACGCTTGAAGGGACAGGAGCAAGCGGAGGTGGATGACACAGAGTCTGCGCAGGACGAGTCCAAAGAGCCTGCACACTAAAATGAAAGTCGGGAGTGTTCACTGCCGACTGGATAGGTGTGTGAAGCGAGCCCGCCACTGGATGATGTCATATGAACGTGTACCAGCAACAGAACAGTCACTGTTTACAGAAGAGAATGTGACCACAAACCAGCAGCAAAGCAGGGATCAAGAAGAAAGGTGATTTGTACAATGGAAAAATTAAAGCAAATATAGTGAGGAAACATAAAATCTTTTAAAAGTGGCCAACCCCTTTAAGATATAATGAAAAACTTTTGCCAAGTTCAATTCACGTTAAGAACTGCCCTGTATGATTTATTTTTTTTCTTGGAGGAAGCAGATAGCTGATAAAAATATACGTAAATCGCATATATACTGTGATACATAGGAGCACATTTACTAATACTGTCTAGCAGACATAAACAGTCTGACTATAAGGCAAATTTATCACAGTGGCTCACACTGTACAACAGATTCGATGCATCTGGCTACAAGTTAAATGGTTTCTTTACTAATGCCAACTTGGTTGACTTAGACAATTATTTTGCACCAAAAACCGGTGCATGAAAGTAATATATTTTGGGCAAATTATGACACCACTTAGTCATCCCTACTTCCCAGCTGAAAAAACAAAACTGTTTAGCATTGTACACACAGTAATTCTTCCGGGTGAAAAAAAACATTAGTAAACATTAGTTTAAAAAAAAAAAAACATGGCACAAGAATTTTGGTACATAGCTTACCAGAGGCAACAACCGTAGTAAACATGGCCTGGTTCTTATATACTTAGCCGTGAATATCACTTCAAAGCCTTAACTGCTTAACATAGCTCACTGTTATAAGCACAATCACAGTATTCTGATTGGTTGGATTGTCCTCCAATCAAAACTTTTCCCTATTAGTTAAAGGGTTTGTCCTGGATTAGAAAAACATTACTGCTTTCTTCCAAAAACACCTCCACACCTATCCACAGGTTGTGTGTGGTATTGCAGCTCCAATGGAACCAAGCTGCAAAACCAGACAGAACCCATGTTCAGGGGTGGTCCTGTTTTTAATCCTGGACAATCATTTTGAATATGAGAGTCATGACTACTGCGTCTGAGCTCGAGGACCACAGCTGCAAAGTTGTTCAGTAGGCAATGAGCTTTATCATAACGGGTTTAAAGGAAAGCTGTCTTAGTTGCCCAGAGCAAAGAATCAAATTCCACCTTTCATTTTTCAGAGCTGATTGATTGCTATGGGCTATAGTGCCCAAAAACTATTTCTAAAATGCTTTAACATTTAAAGTGTTCTGCATATACAGTAGATGATGGGTGGAAGAATGGAAGTTAGTTAGACAGATAGACAGAAGGAATTCTATCTTGTCCCCTCTGTTCGGAGTGATAGCTCTAGCAAGACCTGTGAAGCTATAACTCATAGGACAGGGAAGGGCTTGTGGAACCTTCAGTGCAATGAGCTCGGGACATTACACATCGAGGAACTGCCCTTGTTATCTTGGCAGTGAAGGCACTAGAAAACTTTTTTTCCACCAAAGTATGTTTTAACAGCTTTGCCTCTAACCTATCTATCTCCATCAGCAGTTCACAAACTGTTCATAATTGCCCATGATTTTTCAGGTAGTGCTCGATTTGGCATTTCTGCCTAGAGAATTTTGTCCTGCTACTATATGTGAGCAGGGTTAATAAAGATATATTTTTACAAATATCTGCCATATTTTCCAACCATTGGAACTAGGGCTGCAGCTAACGATTATTTGAATAATCGATTAGTTGTCGATAATTTCATCCATTAATCGGGAAAAACACCAAAATGACAAAAAAAAACGGTTTATATTATTTTAATTGAAAAATTATGTTCAAAGGCCACATTAAAACAAACTGTGGATGGCACTGTTATGGGGGATCTGTGGATGGCACTGTTATGGGGGATCTGTGGATGGCACTGTTATGGGGGGATCTGTGGATGGCACTGTTATGGGGTGATCTGTGGATGGCACTGTTATGGGGGGATCTGTGGATGGCACTGTTATGGGGGATCTGTGGATGGCACTGTTATGGGGGATCTGTGGATGGCACTGTTATGGGGGATCTGTGGATGGCACTGTTATGGGGGATCTGTGGATGGCACTGTTATGGGGGATCTGTGGATGGCACTGTTATGGGGGGATCTGTGTATGGCACTGTTATGGGGGGGGATCTGTGGATGGCACTGTTATGGGGGGATCTGTGGATGGCACTGTTATGGGGGGATCTGTGGATGGCACTGTTATGGGGGGATCTGTGGATGGCACTGTTATGGGGGATCTGTGGATGGCACTGTTATGGGGGATCTGTGGATGGCACTGTTATGGGGGATCTGTGGATGGCACTGTTATGGGGGATCTGTGGATGGCACTGTTATGGGGGATCTGTGGATGGCACTGTTATGGAGGACCTGTGGATGACAATGTTATGGGGAGGGGGACCTGTGGATGACAATGTTATGGGGAGGGGGACCTGTGGATGACAATGTTATGGGGAGGGGGACCTGTGGATGACAATGTTATGGGGAGGGGGACCTGTGGATGACAATGTTATGGGGAGGGGGACCTGTGGATGACAATGTTATGGGGAGGGGGACCTGTGGATGACACTATATAGCATCTTATGCTATGTGTGTCATCCACAGATCCCCTCCATAACAGTGCCATACATAGATCCCCTCCATAACAGTGCCATACACAGATCCCCCTCCCCATAACAGCCCTGGCCCCGCCGCTCACAGCAGTATTCCTTAACAGACAGTAACTTTTACTTTAAATCACTGCATCTTCTTTTACCTAACAATGAAGCTCCAGTAACAGGCAGAGCGGGCGGCGGCTTAACGTCACTTACTCACGTGACACGCCTGCTCTACCTACTTTATGAAGCAGGCGGAGCCTGCGCGTCACTGACGTTACACCGCCGCCCGCTCTGCCTGTTACTGGAGCTTCATTGTAAGGTAAAAGAAGATGCAGTGATCTAAAGTTCAAGGACCCGCAGGCATAGCGCCTGACCTCCCAGTCCCGCCCGCATAGTAACGAATCGGCCGATTAATCGATAACGGGATTCGTTGGTAACGAATCCCGTTATCGAATATTATCGATAACGTTGATTAATCGTTGCAGCCCTAATTGGAACAGAGTTCCATACAAGTAATGATTTAACCGATTCACAGTTGATACTGATCATTGGAGGTTAGAGTAGTTGGACCGAAATTCATTGCTCCTTTAAAGAGGACCTGTCACCGCTCCTGACATGCCTGTTTTAATAGCTTCATGTATTCCCCATGTAATAACAATTCTGGAGCATCTATTCTTGGGGCTCTATGTTGTGCCATTCCTTTATTATTTCTACTAGAAGTTATGAATGAATTGCTAGCAGTCTGCAGTAAGGGTACAGAGAAGAGGTAACCCCAGTTGGGGGGGTGTACCTGCACAGGCTGAAAATAGCAGCATTGATTGGATAGAGTGAGTCTGTGCAGGTACACCCCCCAACTGGTTACCACCCCTCTGTACCCTTGCTGCAGACTGCTAGCAATTAATTCATAACTTTTAGTAGAAATAATAAAGGAATGGCACAACGCAGAGCCATACAAATAGATGCTCCAGAATTGTTATCACATGTGGAATGGATTAAGATATTATTAGGAACACCACATACTAATACGGTGTTGGACCCCCTTTTGCCTTCAGAACTGCCTTAAAGGGAACCTGTCACCAGTTTTATGGTGTCCTAACTAAGGGCAACATAAATAAGTGATTGATTCTCTTAGCACAATGCCGAGTCACTTTCTTTAATTGACCCAGTCAATCTGCCAACATCTTGTATTGAAAAGCTCCAGCTGATAATGATGAGTCCTGAATATTCATGAGCTCCTGACTCTCCCCACCTACCTGCTGCTGAATGACAGTTTGTTTCCATATGAACCAGCAGCAGGTGGGCAGGGGAGTGGCTATAGCTCTGAATTAAATATATGCTGGACTCAATAACATCACGCCGGACTCAAATCAGCTCATTAGCATGCGGCATTTTTGTGTGTATATTATGAGGTAACCATCTGTCACACCAGTAAGTGAATACACCTAAGATACTTTTTAGTAGTTAATGATTGTATATAATTAGTTAGATTATAATCAAATATCCACATGACAGGTTCCCTTTAATTCTACGTGGCATTGATTCAACAAGGTGCTGATAGCATTCTTTAGAAATGTTGGCCCATATTGATAGGATAGCATCTTGCAGTTGATGGAGATTTGAGGGATGCACATCCAGGGCACGAAGCTCCCGTTCCACCACATCCCAAAGATGCCCTATTGGGTTGAGATCTGGTGACTGTGGGGGCCATTTTAGTACAGTGAACTCATTGTCATGTTCAAGAAACCAATTTGAAATGATTCGAGCTTTGTGACATGGTGCATTATCCTGCTGGAAGAAGGCATCAGAGGATGGATACATGTTCACATTCTGTTTACGCCAAATTCGAACTCTACCATTTGAATGTCTCAACAGAAATCGAGACTCATCAGACCAGGCAACATTTTTCCAGTCTTCAACAGTCCAATTTTGGTGAGCTCGTGCAAATTGTAGCCTCTTTTTCCTATTTGTAGTGGAGATGAGTGGTACCCGGTGGGGTCTTCTGCTGTTGTAGCCCATCCGCCTCAAGGTTCTGCGTGTTGTGGCTTCACAAATGCTATGCTGCATACCTTGGTTGTAACGAGTGGTTATTTCAGTCAACGTTGCTCTATCAGCTTGAATCAGTCGGCCCATTCTCCTCTGACCTCTAGCATCCACAAGGCATTTTTGCCCACAGGACTGCCGCATACTGGATGTTTTTCCCTTTTCACACCATTCTTTGTAAACCCTAGAAATGGTTGTGCGTGAAAATCCCAGTAACTGAGCAGATTGTGAAATACTCAGACCAGCCCGTCTGGCACCAACAGCCATGCCACGCTCAAAATTGCTTAAATCACCTTTCTTTCCCATTCTGACATTCAGTTTGGAGTTCAGGAGATTGTCTTGACCAGGACCACCCCCCTAAATGCACTGAAGCAACTGCCATGTGATTGGTTGACTAGATAATTGCATTAATGCGAAATAGAACAGGTGTTCCTAATAATTCTTTAGGTGAGTGTGTATATATATATATATATATATATATATATATAATTTATTTATTATATTAAAGTTTCTTGTCACAGACCCTGTTTAAGCGAAAACATTCCATCAAGTATGCAGAATGAAGGCTGACTACCGAAAGGCTGCAATGTTAATAAATAGGCCTTGATTCCTTGAACTACGTATAAAACAAAGACTACAAAGTTTGGAACACATCCTCTTAAGGTGACATTGTCTGTCCTTGATTAAAGTTTACACAAGCTGGCTGGGTCCATCACAGATGCAGCTGATGAGCATCTTATTTGGACGCACACAGAGAGGTGATTTCCATCCACTTTACTAATCAGCAAGTGGCGATTAGTTGCTAATGCGGCGGTGACTGCCGAGAAATGACAGCTCTGGGCTGATTAAAACCTGAGAGATCTTCAACAGTGGCCCAATGAGAGTACTGAACATCCACCCTGCAAAACAGAGGTGACTATGATACCAAGAAAACAAGAGCAATTACTAGAAAGCCTATCCGTGACTAGATAGCAGACACCTCTTCACTGCTGGATCGGCAGCTGTTAAAAGCTTAAGGTCTTAAGTTATAGGTTGTTATAAAAGCACATGTCCTTCCGTTTTCATGGATAAATCAGCTTTTTAATTAATTTGCAGGAAATATTTTTGAAATGCACAACAAGGAAGGATTAACTAAAGCCGGCTGAGGACAGCAGCTAATACTGCATGTGGACAAGTGAATACACGTTTCAGAGGTTGATAAATTTGAACATTTTAATCTCTGCTACAATGTTCATTAATCATAATACTAAAATAGCAGAAAAGAAAGGCACCGCAGTCCAGATGAAAATGTGAACGTATGCAAGTAAAGCTCCAGATGCGGAGAACATGGTAAATTCCCACTATAAGGGTACGGCCACACAGAGTTTTTTAGACATAGTTTTGAGGCAGATCTGCCTGCAGGATTTTTAGCCAAGGTCAGAAGTGGATTTGAAAGGAATCGGAAATATAAAGGAAGGATCTATAGCTCTCTTTCCTGGTAGATTCACTGCAGGCAGATTTGACTCAAAACCTCAGCCCAAAAACTTTGTGAGGCTGTACCATAACAGTGAGAAAGGAGGAGAAGAGCATCAAGGAGTCCATATTCAGGCTGCAAAATCACTATATACAGGAAGCAGAGATCGCTTCCGATTGTACAGAAGACTATTCATAGGTTGTGGGGCAGATTTACGAAGACCGTTGACGCAAGATACACTTAAGAGCCATATGTCCTTTAATAAATTTGACAAATCTGGAGGTCTGAACAACAGACATTCAGATCAAAGACCGCTTTCACATGTAGTATTTTCAAGTGCATTATTTTTTACTTTTTATACCAAGAAAGTGGAATAAAGGCTTAGATAAATCTGCCCCACTATCTTCAGCTTACAGCCCTTGTAAAAAGATACTTCATACAATCTCTGGGACAGTAACGATAGCTAGGAGAATACTTCTTCAATTATGTAAAAAAAGAAAAAATACTGGGGTAAATTTACGAATTCCATTTGAGGACTTGATAAAAGAAAACAGAGGCACCAAATTCATCACTGCAGCTCATGCTGGATAATACATCTGGTGGTGCACTGTCAGACTTCATGGGTGGCTTACTTTGCTGACTTTTGTGCCACAATTTTGGTGCAAAATGGTACATATTAAAGGGGTATTCCCATCACATATAATGGGGGCATATCGCTAGGATATGCCCCCATTGTCTAATAGGTGCGGGTCCCAGAGCTGTGACCCGCACCTACAACGAGAACAGAGCGGGGGGAGCTGTGGCTGGAGGACCACTGGATTTTCCGGGGTCCGTCCACCACCAAGCGCTGCTCCCATAGAAGTGAAAGGGAGCGCACCGCGCACTCGTGGCCTCTGCTCCCATTCATTTCTATGGGGCAGACGGAAATAGCCGAGCTAGCGCTCGTCTATTTTCGGCATCACCATAGAAATGGAGGGCAACTGCGCATGCGTAGTGCGCCCTTCATGCATTTCCCCGCCTCCGTTCTCATTGTAGGTGCGGATCCTAGCGGTGGGACCCGCACCTATTAGACAATGGGGGCATATCCTAGCGATATGCCCCCATTGTCCGATATGGGAAACCCTCTTTAAGCCATGCCTCTTTTTGATAAGCCATATACCCTTCCCCACAGCATTAGTCTATTTCGGTGTATTGGCGTCACAAAAATGCGTGCCAGAAATGCGCAAAGTTTGGAAGCATTTTATACCACATTCTAGGTGCAATCGCAATAGTTATTGTAGGCCAGTGGGACCTCAACAGCACTAATCTCAAAATATGGAGGTTAAAATAATTGTGGCCCTTATTTTTTGTTGGGATCCATCAAAAACATAACTGTAGATTTTACTATTCCACTCTTCAGGTGAAAGGGAAAGGTTGTAGTGAATCAACAGTGTTATACCTGTATTTTACCCGTTTCCCCCTTTGAAAGAAGTGGCTCATGAGGTATCTACTACATCTCATCCACATATACATTAACATGCATGTTTAGCCAAGCTGAATGTTCATGGTACATGGAAGATAGCCAACTGCTATCTTATTAAGGATGCTACCACATTAAGGGCTGATTATAACAACCATGAACTGTCACGGAAACACAGTCCTTGTGTGGCCATGTGGCTCCCATGACCTGAACTGACTGTATCATATAGTGTTGTTGTTTTTTACAGTTAGTTCACATGTGATTGCTGATCTATTGTACTGTACTCATATGATGATGTGAGGACAGCACAAGAGATCCACGATCAGAGATGAACTGACTGCATCATAAATTATCATAGCAGCATCATTTACCAAGTTTTTGTGTGGTGTGAAACCATTCAAAAAGATTCCCTTTTTTTGCTTCCTGTGAAATTTTTCTGACCTGTAATGACCAGGTTCAGCACACAGATTTGATCAATGCTAAGAAAAACATAAAAGATGACATTTCTAAAGTATTACATTAGTCTGGGGAGACGTAAAGCTAGAAGAGAGCTGATAAAGTCAAATATCATGTGTATTGCTACATAACATGTGGATCATGTTTCAGGAAACCCAAGGTCTACATGGCAGATAAAGATCAACCTTGTGGAAAGCTCTGAAGGGAGCATTGTAAAATGGTCAGCTATATCAGATCACCACTAGGTGACAGTACTGTTATGATGATTCATAAGAACCTACGACCAGAAATAAATGAATTTAGAATTGGTATGTGACGTCTTTGAATTTCAGAGGGGTCAGAATTATTTTCCAAGGGTGCTACCGACAACTAGTCATAAGTAAGGTACTCACAATAACTCCCTAAATAAAGCATATCCTGATATTCTCTGCATCAAATTTATATCCTTGGTGAAAGGATGTTCAAAACAAAATAAATAATTTATTTGAAATAAACAATAAAATAACTGGGCTGCTAGCCCTAGCTATATCAAATCAGGCTCAAACAACCCTTGATTTTATGTGTTTTATGATTATTTTATTTTATTTTGTAGCCCTAGCATTACACTTAAAAATTAATCATAATGTTTAAAATACATTACAGAAATACACACCGTATATTAATATGTTATAACTATGTACTGTATACAATTCTCCAGCCTTCATCATTCTTCAGGTCTTAAATTCAGAACTTTATTTAACCCTTTTCCGCCTCCAATTTAGATTTACGTCCTATAGATCTAAGTCCTTAGCATACAGGCTATTAGCAGAGCTGAGCAGAGCGAGCGCAGGTGGTCAAATACCACACCACTCCTCTGCTATCCATTTCACCAAGGAGCCGGCCAGACACATGTACAATATGCCAGACTTAAGGAAGATCAGCACTGGTACAGGTAGGAGAAGTAAAAAGCTCAGTATGGCTACAGGGGAATCTGTACTCCCGTACACAGCGCTGTACTGCAGTATGTCAATAGGAAAACAAAAAAAAAATATTAAAGTATACAAAAAATATAATTTTCTGCAAAATTTCCGGTACACTTTAAGGGCAGCCTGCTGCTGTTAGAGGTCGGGCTGACACAATGTGCCAATGCCTCTCCTGAGATTACAGACAGTTAAGCCTCATGCACACGTCCGTGAAACACGGACAGTGCGATACCGGCCTGGATTTCTTCTGAGTGCAGGAGCGCACAGCATCATTGGTTGCTATGACGCCGTGCGCTTCCTGCTGCTACAGTACAGTAATACACTGGTACGATCTTTACGAGTCTATCACTGTATGGCGGCGGCAGCAGGAAGCACACGGCGTCATAGCAACCAATGACACCATGTGCTCCTGCACTCAGAAGAAATCCAGGCCGGTATCGCACGGTCCGTGTTTCACAGACGTGTGCATGAGGCTTTAGTAGAAATGCTAAACGCAGGACTCAAAGTAAGCACTGTACATACTACTGGGATCCGAATGGGATCTCAGGCGTTATAAAAACTATGAATGTTGAGTAAAGTACGCATATCTTCACTATGCTGAGAGAGATTATACTTTTTTTGCTCTAAAACATATTGGTTAAAGTATTTATATTAAAATATAAAAGAAAAAAAAAAGAAAATAAGTATTTTTATAATATTTGGTAATTTTTCCCTAGATAAAACTGGAACAATTATAATTTACTAGTTTACATTTGGTACCAAGTAAATGCCCCACCAATGCAGCAGGAAAAAAGTATAAAACAAAAAGAAATATTCCCCTTTAGAATATTGCTGTCATGGTGGTGCTCTGCGCCTGCCATCATCCCACTACAGGGGGCTAGCGCGAGTGCTGCATCACTTACCCTTCTGATATTGCCTGGCGGTCAGTTTCTGCCAGCCCTCATCTAACAGGATTGGTCTTTGAGTCTTTGTTTCCCATTGGAGGGTACAGCCTGCATTCGGCTGCTAGGCCTGTCTCTCTGTCCCGTAGGGCGCTCGCCTCCCAGCTCTTAAGGGGTCAGCTCACTTGTTCTGTATTTTCACTAGCCATTCATCTGTAGGTGCTTAAAGGGGTTATATGACCCCTCAAATGTCACCCCCCACCCCGCCGCTGCATCTCCCCGACGCGCGGGAATGAACCTCCCAAGCCTCACCCGCAATGTTAGGGAGGCTCGTCACCGTCATATGGGGGAGCATTTCAGGGGTCTGATAACCCCTTTAAGACACCTTTCCCTAGAGAAAGATGCTGGAGCAATAAGCTTCCTAGGTCACCAGTTACCAGTGTGCTAATCTGACCGTTTGCCCATGTACTAGAACCCAAGTCTGACCATTCACTGCCTGTCTTGATCTTAGCCTGCCTTCCATATTGATCCATTGCTGCCTGCCCTAGTCTCTCAGTTACGCTCAAATTTAGCCTGCCCTGACTACAAATATTGCCTGACCACTTGGTGCGTCAAACTGGTGTCTCTGACCCTTTTGGGTCAGCTGCTAACCTCTTTGGGACTATTCCAAGAAGTAGCAGCCTGATAGCTCCCTTGTAGCAAAGACAAGATCCCTGTATAGGGGATTAGGGGTGAAAATCAGGGGACTGCCAGGATAACGCTCTTAGGGATAGCCCAAAGTGAAAGCGGCTAGTTGGCAGAGTGGTTCCACACTCTCTGCCCATTGCAATTTCATTCCAAAAGGAGAAATCTTGCTGTGGGCATTCAGGCATATGAGGGCATTGGTCTTGAAAGGGTTAGAACACTGGGGAAACACGCAGACGTTAAAAAAAAAAAAACAACCAATACAATGGTTTAATCTGATTTTACATGTGTGAATAACTTTTTTCCATGGGTAGAGGATCACTGAGTGATTCTGGTTGTATGGAATCTTTATGAGACATGCATAGCCTACCCAACACATCAAAGCACGGATGATTACACCCAAACAATTACAACATTGTCAATTAAAATAATTGCCTTTCTATTCAGAAGACAGTGTGTCATTTCAAAGCAACCAAGGTTTTCCAATAGTCCTATAAATGCTTTATGAGAACGAGATATGAAACACGATAATGGCTCCTATTGAAGGGAATATGAATATACCAGAACGTTCCAATGCCCATTAAAATGTTTTCTGTGTAAATGTTCATTTTCTTTGTTGATAATTAGGGAATGGCATCAACACGGAAAACAGAAAATTATTACAAATGAAGATTCAATTAAATGTCTGAGTTACACAATGTTGTAGTTTCTACTGCCCACTGCCATTCAGTTGTAGATACAGTGGAGTACCTACAATGGAGGCAGGCCAATAGAGAGAAGGCCTGGAGTTCAACTGTTTCTCCTGTTGCGGACATTGATTCACTGCATTTTCCAGCAGCCACCACTAGGGGAAGTTCCATGAGAGAGTTTGCAGCTTCCATTAAGTTCAATAGAAGATGTATAACTTCCTATGTACTGGGCTTCCCCTAGCAGTGGCTGCAGGCAGACAGTTTTGTAACACTATCTAAAGGGAAACAAGGCTTTAGAGCTGTATTGGGGGGGATTTATCAATGTATTTATGCTAGTTGT
This sequence comes from Bufo bufo, assembly GCF_905171765.1. Lineage (NCBI taxonomy): Eukaryota > Metazoa > Chordata > Amphibia > Anura > Bufonidae > Bufo > Bufo bufo. Next base: position 588,986,989 of record NC_053389.1, on the reverse strand, counting down.
CTTGTGTAATCATTAAGAAATAAGGAGCTCAGAAAAGGCGCCATATTTTGAAGCACCTATTTCACTTATTTCGACATGGAAATGGTGTACAGCGGGTGAGGTGGAGGGCAATGTTTTTCATTACAATTTTTTATATATTAAACATTTAACATCTTAAACAAAATCGTACATTTGTCTGGGGAGTTGCGCTTTGAGTTCTACATTGCCTGGGTGGGTTTGATGCACATGTTCTGAGAAATGAATGGGGCAAGGGGGGGGCATATTATGTTTTTCAACGGGGGCCTATAAAATCTGTGTATGTAGCTCAAGTAGGGGTATTGTACCTGTTTACTTATACTGTATCTCCAATTGAAGAGACAACCCTCAACATTCATATAGGATGACAACAATAATCTACCCAACCCTAAGTATAAGCTGATCAACAATAGATGTTTCTAGACTCTTTTTTTTTTTTTTAAATCAAATCGTTTTTATTGATTTTATAATATAATCATTTTCTGTAAACACTTATACATTTTGCCATGAAAAAAACAAAAATAAAATACAATAATAAATTGCATCATCAGACAAAATGCCAACTACAGCAGTAAGGAATAAACAATCATGGATACCTGAAAATGTATACAAGATACATCATTAAAATAAGATATAACCCCAAACACTTTTTATGGCACAAAGCATATCCGATTAACGCTCTTTCCCCCCCCCCCTTCCCACCCTACCCCCCTCCCCCCCCCCATGAAAAGGAGTAAGAAAACTTCTGACATACTTTATAACACAATATGAGTATGAGACATCCAATCATTCCACAACGTCTCAAACTTCTGAGGACAACCTCTCTTAACAAACACACTTTTTTCCATAATCAACATGTCATTCACCCTCCTCTCAAACTCTTCGATCGTTGGCGGACTCCCCTGGATCCACCTCTGCGCCACCAGTTTCCTGGCCACATATAACAGTCTTCCCACCGCCACCTTGACCAACTCACTTCCTCCTATCTCCGACACATATCCCAACACACACGCCTTAGGATCCTTTTGCAATCTCAGCTCCAATTTGCGATTAATCATGTTCAGCACCTCATCCCAATATCTTCCTATGACAGAACACGACCATAACATATGTACCAGATCCGCTCCTTCCTCCATGCACTTCGGACACTTATCATCATTCCTAACCCCGATTTTTTGTAAAAATACTGGTGTTTTGTATACTCTGTGAATAATAAACAGCTGAGACAATTTAGCTTGCTCGCTTAAAGACACTCTAGGAACTGCCTCTAATATATCATCCCACTGATCCTTGGAAACTGCACCCAAATCGCCCTCCCACTTAGTCATCCGCGACAGAGGAAACCCCTCTAGAAACTTGTCCAGCAATAATGTATACACCTGTGATATCAATCCTCTCTTCCCCCCCTTTGGAAGAATAAGTTTCTGTACCACATCCATTTTAGCTATATTACACCCTTTCCTTGCCGTGGCCTCATAGGCATGCCTCAGTTGCAAATACTGATAGAACCACCTCTTGAGGACCTTAAACTCTTGTTGTATTTCCTGGAAAGATTTAAATACATTGCCCTCGGTTAGTTGACCTATCCTCTGTACCTCGTGGGATTCCCAATTCCTAAATCCTGACAAAGATGTGAATTCTGGCAATAGATTATTATTCCATATTGGGGAAAGCTCTCCAACTCCTCCCACACCTCTGAGCTGCTTCACCTTCGCCCATACTTTCTTCATAAGTTCAATAAGTAAAACTTTCTCTCTCCCTCCATGCATTCCCGCCCCCTCCAGTATACACATAAGATCTCGACTGCCCAACCAATGCTGCAGTATCTTGCCTGTCACATCTGGAACCTGAAAATCCATCCAGCCCTTAAAGTGCTGGCACTGAGATGCCAGAAAATAGATCCAGGCATTAGGGACTGCCAAACCCCCCGCTGTCTTAGGGTATTTCTAGACTCTTTTTAACATCTCTCCTTAGATCTTTTAAAATCTTTCTCTTGCAGTAAATAAATATTATGAGTATCTACTACCATATACTCAGGACTGGCATACTTCCATGGCCACATTCTAAGAAAAAGTATTTAAAGGGGGTGTTCTAGTAGTAAGATAATGATGACCTATCAATATTAGATATCTGACCCCCACGATCAGTTTCACCCATTGCACAGCTTCCAGCACCGTTGTACTGTAGAGTAGCTTCACATTCACTTAATCGAGAGCTGAGGTGCAGTACCCCAGCATGGCCATTACATAAGGGGGAACTTATCATGAGGGGAAAATTTGAAGTCAGTTTTGCTTGAGTCTGCGTTGGAGTACTGTATACCACATTTATCAAATGTCTCATGTTACCTAACACTTTTGTCTAGAGAAGCTACTCCAGTTTTCCTTCTCCACTTTTCTCCTGAAGTGAGATTGCGACCTTTCTCAATAATGAATCTGGAGTGAAACTCATTAACCACTTCACATCCGGGCCATTTACCCCCTTCCTGACCAGGCCTAATTTTGCAAATCTGACATGTGTCACTTTATGTGATAATAACTTTGGTACGCTTTTACATATCCAAGCCATTCTGAGAGTGTTTTCTCGTGACACATTGTACTTCATGACAGTGGTAAATTTGAGTAGATATATTTCACCTTTATTTATAAAATAATCCAAAATTTACCCAAAATTTTGAAAATTCACAATTTTCTAAATTTCAATTTCTCTGCATTTAAAACAGAAAGTGATACCTCATAAAATATTTATTACTTAACATTCCCCATATGTCTACTTCATGTTTGGATCATTTTGGAAATGTCATTTTATTTTTTAAGCCGTTAGAAGGCTTAGAATTGTAGAAGCAATTCTTAAAATTTAAGAAAATTTCCACAACCCACTTTTTAAGGACCAGTTTAGGTCTGAAGTCACTTTTTGGGGCTTACATAGTGGAAACCCCCTATAAATGACCCATTGTAGAAACTACACCCCTCAAGTTACTCAAAACTGATTTTACTAACTTTGTTAACCATTTAGGTGTTCCACAAGAATTAAAAGGAAAATGGAGATGAAATTTCTAAATTTCACTTTTTTGGCAGATTTTCCATTTTAATCCATTTTTTTCTTTAACACATCGAGGGTTAACAGCCAAACAAAACTCAATATTTATTACCATGATTGTGCTGTTTACAGAAACTCCCCACATGTGGTCGTAAACTGATTCCACATGGTTTTTGGAAGGCAGATTTTGCTGAACTGGTTTTTAGATGCCCCCTTACAGTAGAAACTCTAAAAAAGTGATCCCCTTTTGGAAACTAGGGGATAAGGTGCCAGGTTTATTGGAACTATTTTGGGGTACATTTTTACAACATTCATCTGACAGGGTAGATCATGTGCTTTTTTTTATAGAGCAGGTTGTTACGGACGCAATTACATCAATTACGTCTACTTTCTTTGTTTGTTTCAGTTTTACATAATAAAGCATTTTTGGAAAAGAAATAATGTTTTTGTGTCTCCATTTTCTGAACGCAATATTTTTCTGCCGTTCGTCTTGTACAGGGGCTCGATTTTTGCAGGAAGAGTTGATGTTTTTATTGGTCCAATTTTTGGGTACATATGATTTTTTGATTATTACACTTTATGGGGCAAGGTGACCAAAAAACCGGTTGTTTTAGCACAGTTTTTATTTATTTATTTATTTTTACAGCGTTCACATGAGGGGTTCGGTCATGTGACATTTTCATAGAGCAGATCGTTACAGATGTGGCAATACTTAATATGTATACTTTTTATTATTTATTTCAATTTTACACAATAATAGCATTTTTGAAACAAAAAAATATGATGTTTTAGTGTCTCCAGTCTGAGAGCAATAGCTTTTTTTTATTTTTTGACCGATTGTCTTAGTTAGGATCTCACTTTTTGCAGGGTGAGGTGACGGTTTGATTGGTACTATTTTGGGGGGGCATACACCTTTTTGATCGCTTGGTGTTGCATCTTTTGTGATGTTAGGGGGACAAAAAAATTGCTTTTTTGGGACTGTTTTTATTTTTTTACGGTGTTCACCTGAGGGGTTAGGTCATGTGATATTTTTATAGACCTGGTTGTTACGGATGTGGCGATACCTAATATGTCTACTTTTTTAAAATTTATTTCACTAAAATTGCAACACCAAGCGATCAAAAAGGCGTATGCCCCCAAAATACTACCCGTCAAACTGTCACCTCATCCCGCAAAAAAATGAAAAAGTCTACCTAAGACAATCGGTCGAAAAATAAAAAAAAATATGGGCCAGATTTATCATTAGCTCAGGTCAGAATAATGGAGTGAAAAAGTCCCAAAAAAAAGTCCCAAACGCTAAAACTGCGCACTATGCTCTGCACTATGCTCGCCAGTTTTCTGAAAGTGGGCGTGTTTTCTTATGTAAATGAATCACTAGACAGATTTACTATTGGGACTATTTAACCGCTTCACGTCCGCCCATAGGATATAAACGTCCTATGGGTGGACGTCTATTTCTGAAAGCACGTTTTAGAACGTCCTTTCAGAAATAGCAGCTGCACGCTAATCGTGCAGCTGCTGATCGGGTTGCCCGCTGTCAGTGACAGCAGGGCAACCCTAAGACAAGGCAGGGACAGTTCCCAGGTGTCCCTGCCTTCTAGATCGCTGCAGACACAGCGCTCACCGCTGTGCGCTTCCTGTTCCGGCCCGGCGGTCATGTGACCGCCGTGACCGGAGTGTGCAGGAGCTGTGTGAGGTCTCTCAGAGACCTCGATTAGCCCTGCTCTGAGGCTGTACAGCGCAGGATTGCTGCTGTACAGCCTCTATAGGGGTGTATTTGTCCTGTAACTGGGGCTACTATGTCAGCCCCAGTTACAGGAGAAATCAACTGTGAAAAAAAAAAAAAAAGTGAAGTAAATGTCCCCCAGAGGTCTTGTATGACCTTATGGGGGACGAAAAGTGTAAAATAAAAAAAATATAAATAAAAGGTTGAAAATAAAAAAATAAAAAAAAGTTTCACATGTAAAAAAAAAAAAAAGTCCCCAAGTAAGGAATGAAAAAATAAAAATTAAAAATAGAAAAAATAAAAAAAAAAGTATACATATTAGGTATTGCCGCGTCCGTAAAAACCAGCTCTATAAAAATATCACATGACCTAACCCCTTGGATGAACACCGTAAAAAAAGTAAAAAAATGTGTCAAAACAAGCAATTTTTGTCACCTTGCATCACAAAAGGTGCAACACCAAGTGATCAAAAACGCGTATGTCCCACAAAATAGTACCAATAAAACCGTCACCTCATCCCGCAAAAAATGAGCCTATTATTGTGTAAAACTTTAATAAATGAGAAAAAGTATACATATTAGGTATCGCCACGTCCGTAACGATCTGCTCTATAAAAATGTCACTTGACTGAACCCCTCAGGTGAACGCTGTCAAAATATATAAATAGAAACTGTGCTAAAACAACCAATTTTTTGGTCACCTTGCCCCATAAAGTGTTATAATGAATGATCAAAAAATCATATGTACCCAAAAATAGTACTAATAAAACTGGCACCTTATCCCCTAGTTTCCAAAATGGGGTCACTTCTTGGGAGTTTCTACTGTAAGGGTGCATCAGGGGGCTTCAAATGGGACATGGCATCTAAAAACCATGTGGAGTTCCTTTTCTTCTGCGCCCTGCCGTGTGCCCATATAGCAGTTTATGACCACATGTGGGGTGTTTCTGTAAACCGCAGAATCTGGGTAATAAATATTGAGTTTTGTTTGGCTGTTAACCATCGATGTGTTAAAGAAAAAAATTGATTAAAATGGAAAATCTGCCAAAAAAGTGAAATTTAAAAATTTGATCTCCATTTTCCTTTAATTCTTGTGGAACGCCTAAAGGGTTAACAAAGTTTGTAAAATCGGTTTTGAATACCTTGAGGGGTGTAGTTTCTACAATGGGGTCATTTATGGGGGTATCCACTATGTAGGCCCCACAAAGTGACTTCAGACCTGAACTGGTCCTTATAAAGTGGGTTTTGGCAATTTTCTTATAAATTTGAAGAATTGCTTCTAAACTTCTAAGCCTTCTAACGTCCTAAAAAAATAAAATTACATTTCCAAAATGATGCCAACATAAAGTAGACATATGGGGAATGTTAAGTAATAAATATTTTATGAGGTATCACTTTCTGTTTTAAAAGCAGAGAAATTGAAATTTAGAAAATTGCGAATTTTTCAAATTTTTGGGTAAATTTGGGATTTTTTCATAAATAAAAGGTGAAATATTTTGACTCAAATTTATGATTATCATGAAGTACAATGTGTCACGAGAAAAAAATCTCTGAATGACTTGGATAAATAAAGGCGTTCCAAAGTTATTACCACATAAAGTGAGATATGTCAGTTTTGCAAAATTTGGCCTGGTCAGGAAGGGGGCAAATGGCCCAGATGGGAAGTGGTTAAAAAGTCGCAATTTCACTCCAGTGAGGACCATGCTTATCTTATGAGACTTTTTAATAGAACATGCGACTTTTTCATAAAAACGTGCGACTTTTTCATAAAAACGTGCGACTTTTTCGTAAAGATGTGCGACTTTTGTAAAGCTGCTTACTGACGGATAAACTGCTACCGTCAAACCACATTTATTACAGTCTTAAAGGGCCGATCATAAATCTGACTTGGCTAAAACTGACTTTAGCCATATGTGAAAGTGAAGTGAGCTGTCAGAGTCATGATAAATCTGGCCCTTTGACTCAGATAATGGAGACAGTTTTTATTTTTTTTACACTGGTTACCTGAGGGGTTAGGTCATGTGATATTTTTATAGAGCTGGTTGTTACGGACTCGGCGATACCGAATATGTATACTTTTTATATTTTTTGATTTCACTTTTAACACAATAATAGCATTTTTGAAAAAAAAAATGATATTTTAATGTCTCCATGTTCTGAGAGATAGTGTTTTTTTATTTTTTGAGCAATTTTCTTATGTAGGGGCTCATTTTTGTGGGATGAGGTGACTGTTCTATTGGTACAATTTTGTGGAACATACGCCTTTTTGATCACTTGGAGTTGCACTTTTTGTGATGTAAGGTGACAAAAATGCCTTTTTTTTTTACACAGTTTTAATTTTCTTTTTTTATGGTGTTTATAGGACGAGGTGGATCATGTGATATATTCATAGAGCCAGTCGTTACGGACGCGGCAATACCAAATATGTCTATTTTTAAAATTTTTCTTTTATTACTTCATTGGGGAATTATTATTTTTTTTACATGTGAAACCTTTTTTTAAACATTTAAAAAAAAAAATAATTATTTTACACTTTGCGTCCCCAATAAGGTCATACAAGACCTCTGGGGGACATTTAACTTCACTCCCCCCCCCCCCACTATTGATTTCTCCTGTAACTGGGGCTGACATAGTAGCCGCAGTTACAGAGGAAATAAAGCCCCCAGAGAGGCTGAGGCTGCACAGCGTTGTATTCTACTGTACAGTGTAGGGCTGATCGAGGTCTATGATAGACGCGACAGCTCCTGCACTCTCCCGGCCTTGGCGGTCACATGACCACCGGCCCAGGACAGGAAGCGCATATCACTTCCTGATCTGTATACACAGCGCTCGGTGAGCACTGTGTATACAGCGATCTAGAAGGCAGGGACAGCTGGGAACTGTCCCTGCCTTCTCTCTGGGTTGCCCTGCTGTCACTGACAGAGGGCCCCCCCGCTCGGCAGCTGCTGGATTAGCGTGCAGCTGCGATCTCTGAATGGACGTTCCAGAAAGTCTATTTAGAGATAAACATCCACCCATAGGACTTTTATATCCTATGGGCGGATGTGAAGTGGTTAATATAGCTAACCACACCTACTTTTCCACCCACATTACAAAACTGGAGTGAGTGGTGTAAGAATGCAAAAAGTCGCAAAATTTTGCGCAAGCCAGTGCAGAACAGTTGCAAAATTTTGCACAATTTCTTAAATTTTGCGCAAACAAAGTCATAAAAGCCCTATTCTTGCGACTTTTTGACATCAGAATTCTGGAGTGAAGGTATGATAAATCAGGGCGATAGTGGACAGAACCTTTTGCCTGTAGCTCCGTTCTCTGTATAGTTCCTGGCACCGGAAGACCGAAAACAGCTGATCAGTGGAGGTGCCAGATCCTACTTTTCTGATATTGGTAATCTATCCTGAGGATGGCCCATCAACATCTAAAGTACCAGAAAACCACTTTAACTTAAAAAAAAAAAGATATATATATATATATATATATACATACACACACTGCTCAAAAAAATAAAGGGAACACAAAAACAACACATCCTAGATCTGAATTAATTAAATATTCTTCTGAAATACTTTGTTCTTTACATAGTTGAATGTGCTGACAACAAAATCACACAAAAATAAAAAAATGGAAATCTAATTTTTCAACCCATGGAGGTCTGGATTTGGAGTCACACTCAAAATTAAAGTGGAAAAACACACTACAGGCTGATCCAACTTTGATGTAATGTCCTTGAAACAAGTCAAAATGAGGCTCAGTAGTGTGTGTGGCCCCCACGTGCCTGTATGACCTCCCTACAACGCCTGTGCATGCTCCTGATGAGGTGGCAGACGGTCTCCTGAGGGATCTCCTCCCAGACCTGGACTAAAGCATCTGCCAACTCCTGGACAGTCTGTTGTGCAACGTGACGTTGGTGGATAGAGCGAGACATGATGTCCCAGATGTGCTCAATTGGATTCAGGTCTGGGGAACGGGCGGGCCAGTCCATAGCATCAATGCCTTTGTCTTGCAGGAACTGCTGACACACTCCAGCCACATGAGGTCTAGCATTGTCTTGCATTAGGAGGAACCCAGGGCCAACCGCACCAGCATATGGTCTCACAAGGGGTCTGAGGATCTCATCTCGGTACCTAATGGCAGTCAGGCTACCTCTGGTGAGCACATGGAGGGCTGTGCGGCCCTCCAAAGAAATGCCACCCCACACCATTACTGACCCAATGCCTAACCGGTCATGCTGGAGGATGTTGCAGGCAGCAGAACGTTCTCCACGGCGTCTCCAGACTCTGTCACGTCTGTCACATGTGCTCAGTGTGAACCTGCTTTCATCTGTGAAGAGCACAGGGCGCCAGTGGCTAATTTGCCAATCTTGGTGTTCTCTGGCAAATGCCAAACATCCTGCACGGTGTTGGGCTGTTAGCACAACCCCCACCTGTAGACGTCGGGCCCTCATATGACCCTCATGGAGTCGGTTTCTGACCGTTTGAGCAGACACATGCACATTTGTGGCCTGCTGGAGGTCATTTTGCAGGGCTCTGGCAGTGCTCCTCCTGTTCTTCCTTGCACAAAGGCGGAGGTAGCGGTCCTGCTGCTGGCTTGTTGCCCTCCTACGGCCTCCTCCACGTTTCCTGATGTACTGGTCTGTCTCCTGGTAGCGCCTCCATACTCTGGACACTACGCTGACAGACACAGCAAACCTTCTTGCCACAGCTCACATTGATGTGCCATCCTGGATAAGCTGCACTACCTGAGCCACTTGTGTGGGTTGAAGACTCCGTCTCATGCTACCACTAGAGTGAAAGCACCGCCAGCTTTCAAAAGTAACCAAAACATCAGCCAGGAAGCATAGGAACTGAGAAGTGGTCTGTGGTCACCACCTGCAGAACCACTCCTTTATTGGGGTGTCTTGCTAATTGCCTATAATTTCCACCTGTTGTCTATCCCATTTGCACAACAGCATGTGAAATTGATTGTCACTCAGTGTTGCTTCCTAAGTGGACAGTTTGATTTCACAGAAGTGTGATTGACTTGGAGTTACATTGTGTTGTTTAAGTGTTCCCTTTATTTTTTTGAGCAGTGTATATCAAATAGCAAGCATTATTTCCTTTCCTCCAAAACTGAGGTGCACATGGTCCAATTTACAGTATAATTTTTCACCTCCTCTGGAACAAATTCCATTCTCTGTTCCATGCTTATCTATGTAGTTTAGCAGTTTTAAAAGTCACAATTAAACAGTTTTAAACCTGAAGAGTATTGGAAAGGCCCAATACACACATTTCAGTAGCAGAGCACATCAGTTTATCTTAACAACAGACAAAATAAAGTACGGTATATCACTACATAGTATACGAGTGCTGCATGTGCCAGTATTGTACTAATGTCAGAAAGTGCCCCATGCAGCCTTATTATAAAAGATATTTTTGATGGATTTCATAAAGCCTTGATGTACCTGTGTTTTCTCCAAAAATAGCTCTACGTCCAGCTCTATAAATCAATCTCGAAAACATTCACTAAGTTGTCTGACAATGTTCAAATAGTGTCAGTCGGAGCATGCAGCAGTGGAAGCTTTACCGTAATCATGAGATGATGCCATTCATTTGCCTTAAGCTACACACAGACATGGAAAAGGATGAAATATTTTGTCTGGCAACTATCTACACAGATCTCTCCATAATCATTAACATTGTAAGGAGGGGCGACGAGATGGCAGATATTTCTGGCATCTGTGATTTAAACAGTGGATTAAAACAATCTCACCTGTCCAAATTTCTGTCCCTGCACATCTCAAAAATCCAAAATCGCCAAAGAAACAGTGGATCCAGCCAATAATGATCTAATAACCAGAGTCAGCTTTACTCCAGCATTAAAACCTTGCATTAAAAGGACTCTGAAGGCTCGTGTGTGTGTGCCGACGAGCTGATAATCTTTTTCCCACTGGTAGTTTATAATCATGTAGTCCTTTGAATAGAAATCAGCTTTTCATGCACTGACTTCCTGGGGACCCTGTGATGGGCTTGTGCTTACACATAGGAGACAATCTGAGGAGGCAGGGCGCAGCCAATGATGAAGCAGGAGGTGACTCTCAAACTACCTCAGACTCCCTGTAGGCACAGGAACTGAGCTGGAGTCACAGATCATAGCTCTGCCCTAAAGGGATTTTATGCATTGAGAGCAGTGCATAAGTTAAATTACCGCCATTTATTACCTGACTTGCATATTATTGTGATGTAATAGTGTTCAAAGGGTTCAGGTACTATTACTTCATGGTGATTACGTAGGAACTGTCACTGGAGGATGGCTGTACACAACAACGCTCACACCGCAACTGCTAAGACTGAAGCAAACTCTGATCCCACCAGCTAAACCTCACAGTGCCTAGATCAAACCAGATCAGACGCCCCTTGTAGCCTGGAATGCCAGCCACGTGCCTTCGACATCGAAACTAGTGTCACTCGCTAGGGCAAGATAAGGATCCCCATGGTTGTCTACCAAGTGTATGTCCTAACAGAAGCCTGTGCATCAGGCAAAATATATGTACACAGGATGTAAAGAAAAATACACAAAAAGAGATAAAAGTGCTGTTAAAAAGAAAAAAGGAAAAATATATTTTTTTTAAATGTCACAAAACATAGACTATAAATATGTCCAGCTATTGTAGGTCCCCTCAAAATGAGAAAAATAATTACAATGCCCATTCTAAAAAAGCTGGGACGCTGTGTAAATAAACATAGAATTCAATGATTTGCAAACCTCAGAGAGTCATATTTTATTCAAAATAGATCACACAACACATATCACATGAAAAAAACTAAGAACTCAATGGCAGCAATGCATCTCAAAAAGGTTGGGACAGGGCAACAAAAGGCTGGGAAACTAAGCGCTACTAATAAAAAACAGCCGAAGGAGTAATTTGCTACTAAGTCATGTGACTGGGTATAAAAAGGAAAAAATAAATAAATAAAAATTGGTATAAAAAGGGGGGGGGTGTACCTGCACAGTCTGAAAATGGCAGCACTGATTGGATAATGTCAGACTGTGCAGGTACACCCCCCCCCCCCCCCCCCCCAACTTGTTACCACCACTCTCTCCCCTTACTGCAGGCTGCTAGCAATTCATTCATAACTTCTAGCAGATATAATAAAGGAATGGTACAACATAGAGCCATAAGAATAGATGCTCCAGAATTGTTATTACATGGGGAACGCATGAAACTATTAAAACAATCATTCAGGAGTGGTGACAGGTCCTCTTTAAAGACAGTAATGATTCTGTACTGGAAATCACTGCATGGGCTCAGCAGCACTTCCTGAAATCACTGTTTGTGAACACAGTTCGCTGTGCAGTAGAAGCCATATCTCAAGATGATCCAGAAACACCGCTGTCTTCTCTAGGCCACAGCTCATTTAAAATATACATTGGGAAAAAAGGAAGTAAAAGTATAGAACACCAAGCTTTTTCCATCCTCGTTAACGTATACTTTTTTTTTTTATGATGAAAGGGATGTGACGGATGCCACTGTATGAATTTTTTGGTATAAGTTAAACATAATACAATACCATGATGTGAAAGCAGACTAAGAAATAAAATAAAAGTTCATTTTTAATGTATTATAATCAGAGAGAATAAGGCTACTTATTACTGAGTCTGGCTTTCTCCCAGCCTCCACCAACTCTCCCTGGCCAATAACTACAATTATTATGAGAAATATATCCTACTGTCTCCATAGAGAATTGAAATTCGAACCATTCAACAGTAGCCGCACAAAGTTAACAAGATACAAGAGTACATCAATGACAGACACAGCATGGTATCTCTTGCTAGAGCTTCAAGAAAAAAAAACTCAATTTAACTCCTTGTTATTTTCCCCATGGCAGTTTTCCAAATTCTTAAGAATTAATTTTAAATATCCCAATGAGACATCTAGAATGAGCGAATGAGCATATTTTAGAATGCAAACAGTGCTTATTCTACTGGGATAACACACACATACCGGGAGTAGCTGTGCATGTGGTGGCTCGGTTAGAAAAGACACTTCATGTGTTTAACCCCTTGCTGCAAATTGATGTAACGGTACATCCATTTTTGCAGTGTGTTCCCACAAAAGGACGTTCAGGTCTGTCCAATGTGTGCCTGCGCCATTCACAGCAGGACTTCCCCTGAAACAGGCGAGATTGGGCGTGGTGTGGGCAGGCCTGTCTCATTTACCATTTTCTGGGCCTGTTTTAGGCGTAGAAAATGGTTTAAATGTAAGACAGCAAGGAAGCGGTCTTCCATATAGAAATGGAGCTGGTTGCGCCAAAGTTATGGACAGGCCGGCGCCTCTTCATAACTTCGGCGGATCCATCGCCGGCTTAGGGCTTTATTAAGACCGACATCTTAAACAGCACTGCCCTTTTCTGTTTGAACAAAACCTGTTTGGGCAAATCAGTGTGGAGGTTGAAAATTCTGGGTCATAACACAGCTCAGAGGTATGTACACACATATACATATACACATGCATACACTGTCTCCTGTGCTTAATAATAGGATTCAAGAAAGATGAACTCTAAAAAGGCAGAATCTCTGTAGGAATGCCTTCATACTTGTTACACAGAAACGGATTACATTTATGATTTGACCAAATGAAGGGAGTTTGTTGAAGAATAAAAAAAATTAAAATAAAAAAAAAGGACAAATACAGTTCAACACAAAACACAGCAGTGATGGATCTCATTGCTGATGCCTGTACATTAAAGGTGGATGGATATCTGCAAACTAAAAGCAGGAACAAATGAGACTTGTAATAACGTTTCTGTGCAACTGTAGTAAACCTCTGTATAAATATACTAAATATCAATGTTCCAAATACAGAATGGGCATGATGAGAAAGGAATGGAAGAAAGTTCTGAAAGCAACCGTTTCCTTTAGATTGAATGACCGTATAAATGCCAGCGGACACAAAACTTTTAGCATGGTTTAACAAGGTGAAGGTGACCGTTCAGTCTGGATAAACCCTATTTATAACGATTTTATGGAAGAAAATAAGCTGGGTCGTTTTTAAACTGCATGTAGCATATGGGCATGCCATTCTGCCCCACTCAAATGATCCCACGTGAAATGGCATGTGTCTCTTGACAAAAATAACATTCTGGATGCATGACACTGCCAAAATGAACATGTGGTCAAAGCATATGATGATCCTAACCTAGTCTTTGATTGCTTTATACAATTACAGCAAAGGCTGATTTTCTTACATAAGATGGAAATCTAAGAAGGTTTTATCTACAGCATAAAGCGACAACATCAACACCCATGGATTCATTACAAAATTCTATATTTTTCGGAGTTCAAACTTTTATGCAGAAAAAAAGGAGCAAATTACGGATCAAAAGATCACGCTCTCAGCCCAGCTACCCAGATTATTGCAAGAATGAAAGATGAACACTGGTTATAGGGAGAGAGAAAAAAAATACCGTAAGATACAGCCACATAGAAAGAATTATCCACAGCGGATTTTGCACAGCAAAGCTCTATGCGTTACATGTAAATTTTGCTGCAGATCTATCATGGATTTCACCCTATGCATTGCAAAAGGTTGACATTTACAGGCCAATTTCCTCTGAAGATTTTTTCCTGGACAGTGCAGGTGGAGGAGTCTGGCGCATGCACAGATATGGGGGATTCTGCTGCCTTTTTCCCTGCATGCGCAGGATGCGTCCATTTCCTGCTCAGTGTGTGTATAAAAAATACAAGATGCCCAGGAGCAGCCAGAGGAAGCAGTTGCCGCCACCTTTTAGGCCATGGACACGGAGGGAGACAGGCAAGGATGTTTGTCTAACAGACAGCAGAGCAGCTGGGGCGTCAATTAGGCTACTTTCACACTAGCGTTTCTATTTTCCGGTATTGAGATCCGTCATAGGGTCTACAATACTGGAAAAAAACACTTTCGTTTTATGCCCATTCATTTTAAATAGGGACAAAACGTAGCTGAACAGAACGGAATGCTCTAAAATGCATTCCGTTGCGTTCTCATACAGAAGAGCAAACCGCAGCATGGTGCGGTTTTCTGTCTGTCCTGGGATGCAGAGCAAAACGGATCCGTCATGACACACAATGCAAGTCAATGGGGACAGATCCATTTTCTCTGACACAATAGAAAATGGATCCCTCCCTCATTGACTTTCAGTGGAGTTCATGACGAATCCGTCTTGGCTATGCTAAAGTTAATACAACCGGATCCGTACATAACGGATGCAGATGGTTGTATTATCAGTAACCCTGCCGGATCCAGTAAAAACGCTAGTGTGAAAGTAGCCTTAGGTCACCTGGGGACCGTATACAGTAATGTATGCTTGTGTGTTACATACATGACAGTAAATGGCATTTTGACAAATTGCATTACAAACCGGCTAACCCTCTTAAATCATAGTCCATGGCAAAGTACACAAAGCGGCTTTGCTGCGGTTACACACTGTAAAGTCCAGTTCACACCAAGTTTTTTTGGCGCTGATTTTGGAGCTTTTCTGCCTCAAAATCAGCTCCACCTAGCATACCCATATGAAGCTCAGTATGTCATCGGTGGTAAAGAAAAAGCCTGCATCGCGCAGCGCAAGGGAGAGCATTGGGGCAAGAAATGCTCTGATGCTACAATCAGACATGGTAAATGAGTGAAGGGGAGCTTATGTCTGGGTTCAGCTCTGAATCAGGACAACCCCTTTAAGGACAGTCCCGTGTAAGTCCATGCATTTTTTGCACATTTTTTTGGCCCAGATCCACGGCAAAAACATTTGTTAAAAAAAATGCATAAAAAAAAAAAAAGAAAAAACACATGAAAAAATACATATAAAATAAATAAAAATGTGTTAAATTTTGTAGGTGGATTTTCAAAATCAATCGTGTAAACATACTCTTAGGCCTCTTTCACACGAGCGTGACGGATTGGCTCCGGGTGCGTTCAGTGAAACTCGCACCATTTTGCAAGCAAGGTCAGTTTTGTCTGCGATTGCGTTCAGTTTTTCCCGCGCAGGTGGAATGCGTTCAGTTTTTCATGCACAAGATAAAAAAAACTGAAGGTTTACAAACAACATCTCCTAGCAACCATCAGTGAAAAACGCATTGCATCCGCACTTGCTTGCGGATGCAATGTGTTTTTCACGCAGCCCTATTCACCTCTATGGGTTCAGGGCTGCGTAAAAAACGCAGAATATAGAACATGCTGCGATTTTCACACAACGCATAAATGATGCGTGAAAAACAACGCTCATGTACACAGACCATTTGAAATGAATGGGTCAGGATTCAGTGCGGTGCAATGCGTAAGGGGCCTTAGGCTACTTTCACACCAGTGTTAATATTTTACGGTATTGAGATCCATCATCCAGGGTCTCAATACCGGGAAAAAAGCACTTCTGTTTTGTCCCCATTCATTGTCAATGGGGACAAAACGTAACTTAACAGAACGGAATGCTCCAAAATGCATTCGTTGCGTTCTCATACCGGAGAGAAAACCGCAGTGTGCTGCGGTTTGCTTTCCGTCCTGGGATGCGGAGCAAGATGGATCCGTCATGACCCACAATGCAAGTCAGTGGGGACGGATCAGTTTTCTCTGACACAATCTGACACAATAGAAAACGGATGGCTTTCAATGGAGTTCATGATGGATCCGTCCTGGCAATATTACAGATAATACAACCGGATCCGTTCATAACGGATGCAAATGGTTGTCTTATCAGTAAGGGAAGCATTTTTGCTGAACCCTGCCAGATCCAGGAAAAATTCTAGTGTGGAAAGTAGCCTTAGAACAGTTGGCTAAAATTACTATTGGAAATACGCCACAATTCTGGTGCAAAGGCTGTGTACCATAATTATGCGTCACAAAGGGAGGTGGGAGAAGGGGGTGGTGGGAGGTGGCATGACTTTAGATGTTCCAAAATTGCATCAAAATTCAGATACACAATTTTGGAATAAAGTAATAGACTTACACATCTACGTTTTTGCTGGATTAGTCGTGGGTCGGCAAAAACGCTTCCGACATGATAATACAACTGTCTGCATCCGTTATCAACCGATCCAAATGTATCATCTCTAAAATACCTATAACTGATCCAGCACTAAAACCACTAAGTCAATGGGCGCCGGATCAGTTTTCTTTTGTGCTCGAGAAAACGGATCCGGCACCATTGACTGACATTGTGTTATATGTCGGATCCATCTTGCTCCATATCCCATGCCTGCTTGCAGAGTTTTTCTGACTGTGATGGGGACGCACCAAACGGAACGGAATGCATTTTGATGTACTCCGTACTGTTCAGTTTTGTCCCCATTGACAATGAATGGGGACAAAACGGAATCGGTTTCCTCCGGTATTGAGATCCTATGACGGATCTCAATACCGGAAAGGAAAACACTGATGTGAAAGTAAAACAACTTAAGACATATCAGTGTAAAGGCGTGCCAGATTTATCATCCAGCATTAACCACTGTGATACCGGTGTACACGGCTTCGTAAGAGAAAGAAAATAACATCTGAATTCCTGCATTATTCATTCTTTATCATCGGTTCTGCAGATTACAGTACAGGTTGTGTCTAAATCAGCCTAGGAAATTTCGCCCCCTCAGGCTGTAGTCTAAATGAAATCTAACCAACAAAATCAAGAAACAAATTATTTTCTTACACGTCCAAACCCTCCGCTGTCAAGTGCCTGACCCCTGTTTGAAAATCTTATTTCCTGAGAATCAAAAAGCTGGAAATATAAGCTTCCCAGAGTGTTAATTGCAGCCCTGCTCTGTTGCTAATCAAAAAATTGGATGTTTTGCATGAAAATACTCTAATTAATTCTCAGTCATAAAGCTCCCTGGTTTTAATAACTCCTCCTTGATTGGATAGTCTTTGTAGAGAGACTATGGCTAATCAAACACGTAGGGGAGAAGAAAAACACACGGAAAAGAAATAAGTGGCCTTACAAAGCTTGGAAAAGGTGACTGCATTAATAGCTACTGTAAGATACTGACAAACCAGTGTCCTGGGAGGAAGAAAAAGAGAGGTAGCACTTCAAGTATTTCACAAAGGCAACTGGCTCCAGGTCTCTTAACGAGACAAAACCAGTTATCAAACAGAAGAAGAAACTAATAAAAGGACATGCTGGGCACAATAAAGTGCTGGTACAGATTGGTACAGAAATAGAGTGGCTGCTTTCGTTTAATGTGGCACTGTACTTTCAGTAAACTTTTAATAGGTCATAGGGGCATATCAAAAGTTTCTCTCTAGAACGAGGGGAGAGAAGAGCTTCCTTAGGACGCCCTCTCTCCTCGCTGCAAGAGACCAGCTTATACAGTAGACATTTCATTGAGTCCACCTCGCTTCCTGTCCTGCAGTGAGGAGGGAGAATGCACGAAGCGGGTGCTTTTCTCCCCTCAGTCTAGAGATCATTAGTACTTTACACTAGGCTCATCAGATGGGTAATAGGTGAACCTAATGATGCCCTTCAATGCCTTGACACAATCCAAGGCCATCATTTGGGAGACTAGCTGTAGGCACTTGAAAACCTGGGTTCGTCTATAGGTCATAAGGGTAGGTTTTGAAGATTTGGCCAGGATCATAAATAAAAAATATGTCATGTTTTTATGTTTTGGTGACGGGGGCTTCCAATTAGCAAATATTGTAAAGAAGCATTACCTCATGCAAGGATGTTTTGTGGAAACAATATAAAAAAATGTATGTATTGCTGGCACTACCAACCACCTTCCATACTATTCTAGCAAGTGGTCATCAACAGCTTATCACAAGGTCTGCTATAAAGACACTATTCCTGTGTGTGGTGTTCTCATATTATATATTGAGTAGGGTACCTTGAAGTTCCCCGCTTTTGCTGTACAATTCTCTCCTTTGTTCTCTTAAATAGGCACTCATACTTATTGCGTGCGAGGACGACTCAAACCTTATACAAAAAAGAAACAGAAAAGAAAAAGTTCAAGATCCGAAGTTACATTCAACCGGTCATACACATTTATTCTGCACTCAAAGGAGTATTTCTCTAGTCACAGGATACGGGATAACTATGACCCCCACCGATCATTAGAATGGAGGACCATACTGTGGAGGGCCCTCCAAGGTGAAAAGAACAGCAGGTCAAGCATGTACTCTGCCACTTCATTACGAATACAGTGATATTTCCGGCAGGTCCCATAGAGATGAATCAAGCTGCAGAAGGCATGCTCAACCCGCCGCTCTGTTCATTTCAGGGGGTTCTGCAGGGTACGGGCTCCAGTACTTGTGATCAGTGGGGGTCCAGAAGTAGGAAACTCTACTGATCTAATATTTATCCCCTATCCACAGGATAACTTCAGATTACTGGAAAAACCCAAAGTGGAATTTGCACATTGCAAACTGAAACACAACGCACTTTTCAGTAACAAATACTAAAATCGCAATCAGCAAATAACAAAAAAATTGATTCTCAGTTTTAAAGGGCTGTCTCACTAGCATTTATCATGTGGGGAAAGTTATTACAAGGCACTTTCTAATGTATTGTTATTATCCATATTGCTTCTTTGATTCATTTTTCCATCACATTACTGCAATTACTGCGATAGCGCCGCTCCTCATCATTCTATCTCTCAGATGCCGCATTCATACATGATCGCGGCATCTGAGAGTAATAATACAGTTTAAAATTAACAGAATAAAAATTAAATCATACTTATCCGCCATTTGCTTGTGACGGGCCGGCCACCATCTTGCTTGAAGATCTTGCACGAAATCTCGCACGGCCCGAGATGACGTCATCACCACGCATGGGATTTCGGCCGAGATCTTCAATCAAGATGGCGGCGGCCGGAGAGAAGTATGATTGAGATATATATATATATATATCTCAATTATTTTTTTTACACTATTTCCGGTTAAATCCTGATCTCTAGCTAGGACCACCCTGCAATCCAGCAGCAGTGGCCATGCTTGAACAATATAGGAAAAAGTGCTGGCCTCTTTGGTGGCCCGGAAAACAGGTACGCACATAGGCCATCGCTTTTTCCTATAGTGTGCAAGCACGGCCACCAATGCTGGATTGAAGTGTGGTCGTAACCATGGAAATGAGAAGCATATAATGTTTGGAAAAATGAATCCAGCCAGCAAAGAAAGCAATATGGATAATAACAATATATTAGTAAGTGTCTTGTATTAACTTTCTCCACATGATAAATGCCATTTACTGAACCCAATTAAATCTTCAACAAGATGGCAAATTTAGCTTTTAGCAACTATTCCATCACTAAATAATAGCCCCTCAGTAATGATGCATCCTGGAAAAGGCCAAAGTAGCAATGTCCCCTGCATAGTGCTAACTGGCAGATTTATAATAGTAAGTTCAAATGCTCCAAGCAACTAATCACTTCTTTCTATAATACATAAAGTTTAAACTAAAAAGATATCTTATAATAAAAACATCATTTTTCTCAGCAATGCGAGCACATATGAACATGGGACCAACACAGATATCTTCAGCTGTCAAGTGCACATGGAACAGGTCAGACAGTCTCATAGGTACAAATCTGCTGACAGATGTCCTTTAACTTCAGTACAATCATACATAAGATACTACATTTATATACATAGTTTTTATAATTTTTTTATACACTAAAAAAAGAAAAACTGAAAAAAACTTTTTTTTTCTTTTTAATTATAGTGATGCAAAGAAAAAAAAAGGGAAATCGCCCATTTTGATTATTTTTCTGTTATGCCATTCACCATATAGGATAAATACCTTTATATTTTACTAGCACAAACACATGCTAATGATCTTTATTGTTATTTTTTAAGGGGGAAATGGGGGGGTTCATTTTAAAGGCTATGTACAACTTTGGGTGCAATTTTTTACAAATGCACTTTACTCATTTTGGGCTAAAAATAATTTTTCCATTAGTCTTTACTAAAAATATTGAGCCATTCTGTTACAAAGGGTTAACGGTTTGTCTAGCTGTGTGCATCCTACTTTCATTTTCACTGTCATCTAATAAACCTTATCTCCAAATTACTAAGAGGTCATAAACAAACACTTACCGTATTTTTTGCCCCATAAGACTTTAATAGCGTCCTGGCTGCCATAGTAACACTGAACGCATTTTGAAGACGGATCCGTCTTGAAATGCCTTCAGTTCACTTGCGGTGTTACGGATCCGGCGGGCACCTCCGGCAAATGGAGTACATGACGGATCCGGACAACGCAAGTGTGAAAGAGGCCTAAGGCTACTTTCACACTTGCGTTATTCTTTTCCGGCATAGAGTTCCGTCACAGGGGCTCTATACCGGAAAAGAACTGATCAGGCATATCCCCATGCATTCTGAATGGAGAGTAATCCGTTCAGTTTGCATGAGGATGTCTTCAGTTCAGTCGTTTTGACTGATCAGGCAAAAGAGAAAACCGTAGCATGCTACGGTTTTATCTCCGGCTAAAAAAACTGAAGACATGCCTGAATGCCGGATCCGGCATTTTTTCCCATAGGAATGTATTAGTGCCGGATCCGGCATTCAGAATACCGGAATGCCGGATCCGTCCTTCCGGTATGCGCATGCGCAGACTGAAAAAAAGGTGAAAAAATAAATGCCGGATCTGTTTTTGCCGGATGACACCGGAAAGACGGATCCGGCATTTCAATGCATTTTTTCGACTGATCAGGCATTTTTAAGACTGATCAGGATCCTGATCAGTCTTACTAATGCCATCAGTTAGCATACATTTTGCCTGATCCGGCAGGCAGTTTCGGCGACGGAACTGCTTGCCGGATCTCTCTGCCGCAAGTGTGAAAGTAGCCTAAGCCACATTCTTATCAGTAAGGCTACTTTCACACAAGCTTTTTTCTTTTCCGGCATAGAGTTCCATCACAGGGGCTCTACACCGGAAAAGAACTGATCAGGCATATCCCCATGCATTCTGAATGGAGAGTAATCCGTTAAGGATGCATCAGGATGTCTTCAGTTCAGTCATTTTGACTGATCAGGCAAAAGAGAAAACAGTAGCATGCTACGGTTTTATCTCCGGCGAAAAAAAACTGAAGACTTGCCTGAATGCCGGATCCATGCGCAGACCTTTAAAAATGAGAAGAAAAAAAATACCGGATCCGTTTTGCCTGATGACACCGGAAAAACGGATCAGGTATTGCAATGCATTTTTCTGACTGATCAGTCTGAAAAATGCCTGATCAGTCAAAAAAAATGACATGCGTTTGCATACAGTTTGCCTGATCAGGCAGACAGTTCAGGCAACGGAACTGCCTGCCGGAATCAAACAACGCAAGTGTGAAAGTACCCTTAGAACAGACTTGAGCTATAATGAGTGTTTATAAGGTCAGAGAGTAGAAAAAAGGAGCCTGTCAGGTGAACTGCCTGAAAGAACAGAATGAAAATACAGATGCTGCTACTAGATAAACTCAAGGCTGCACAAAGACCGTGGTTCAAAATTTTAGAAAATTGTTATTTATTTTTTTAGCTCAAAAGGAGTACAATATAATAAGAAAATTGCCCCTAAAGGTGTACATAGACTTTAACATGCGATCATCTGATCACTTCTCCCATGGACTACAATGGTAAGGCCTCATGCACACAACCGTTATTCTGGTCCGCATCCGAGCCACAGTTGCAGCTCGGGTGCGGACCCATTCACTTCAATGGAGCTGCAAAAGATGCGAACAGCACTCCGTTGCTCCGGTCCGTTTTGCGGACAAGAATAGGCATTTCTACAATGGGCTGCCTGTTCCATTCCGCAAATTGCGGAAGGCACACAGGCGGCTTCCGTGTTTTGAGGATCCGCAATTTGCGGTCGTGTGCATGAGGCCCAAATCATCAGTCAGAGATTGATACAAACTTTGCTATGGCAGGCCTCGGGGCCTTCAGAATGTCTGTCATAGCAACCAGACAGCTCTGGGGATCTCTCAGAGCTCACAAGAAATCGACTGATCAGATGCCATGATAACAACTAGAGATTAGCGAATTTCATATTTGTCATTCTGCAGCCAGAGATCCACAAATGTTTATATAGATATATTTCCTGACTTATGGCATACAGATATGGTAGATGTCGGGTCTTTAAAGATGATGCCCGTTCAGGAGCTGAGCAGACACCATAGCTACAGAGTTTTACACAGCAGACACCCGGGGACAGAGTCCGTGATTGGCAATACACAGATTTATAACTCCTCAGATGCCTTGGTCATTTGTGATTAGAGATGAGCAAATTTCCGCTTATGAAATTCGTTCACACTTTGTTTGGTGGTAAAAGGTGAATTGCGTTATGGATTCCGTTACCACGGACCATGATGCAATTCTATGACGGAAGGCATAACGGAATGCCTTTAGAGGCATTCCGTTATTCATTCCATTATAATAGAAGTCTATGGGCTGCAAAACGGATCCATCCCGTCTCTGTTTTGCAGCCCATAGACTATTATGACGGAATGAATAACGGAATGCCTCTAATGGCAAACAGTTATGCATTCCGTCATAGAACTGCGTCATGGTCCGTGGTAACGGAATCCATAACGCAATTAACCTTTTACCACCAAACAAAGTGTGAACGAATTTCATAAGCGGAAATTTGCTCATCTCTAATCACAACTGACCAAGGCATCTGAGGAGTTATAAATCTGTGTATTGCCAATCACGGACTCTGTCCCCGGGTGTCTGCTGTGTAAAACTCTGTAGCTATGGTGTCTGCTCAGCTCCTGAACGGGCAGACATCTACCATATCTGTATGCCATAAGTCAGGAAATATATCTATAGAAACATTTGTGGATCTCTGGCTGCAGAATGACATGAAATGCCCACACACTCAATTAAAAGATTACCATTCTTAGTCGCTATGAAGTGAGCAGAGGAAGAAAGGGGGCTGTGAAGGATCTGTGAATCTGTCAAGCCACATCCAAGTGCAGATCTCAGGATGGAGTAATTAAACAGAAATCGACATAGGTTGCATCTATACTAGAGCTGTAGCCGATTCTCAGCTCCCTCGAAGACTCCTCTCCTCCTTTGCCGGTTCCATAGCCATTAGCAGAGTAGATTTTTTACCGCAATACTGAAGATACAATAATGTGCCATCACACCATGTTTTTTTTATTATTTCCAGCAGGGAACTTTTTTATTTTTTTTAATTTTTTTAATTTTTTTAATTTTTATTTACAGAAACTGTATTGTTTCAGACGCTTATGAAAAACGATGTCAATTTTATGATGGATCCATTTTAAGGCTATGTTCACATCACGTTTTAGCCCACATTTAACATCTAAACACTATGTATGTGTTAAACGTTAATGCCACCATAAGGCTCCATTGTAAAGGAAAAAAAAATAGCTGCCAGCGTATATTTAAAAAAAAATATTTTTGCTGGACTCTGCAGGGATGGAAGAGGATACTGTACTACACCTTTGCAACATTTTTTTTTTCTCTCAGTAAATATGTTAAAGACGACCTGACCCCTCTCTTGTCTGTTTTAGTAACTATTTGCAATCCCCATATAATACCTATTCTGGAGCATCTATTCTTATGACTCTACGTTGTGCCATTCCTGTATTATTCCTGCTAGACATTTACAAATAAATTACCAGCAGTCTGCAGTAAAGGTACTGCTGGGTGTTACCAGTAGCTACAGTATCTGACTCTGTCCAATCAGTGCTGCTGGTGTCAGACTGGCAAGGACACACCCCCAACTAGCAACACCCATCTGTACCTTTACTGCAGACCGCTGGCAATTCATTCATAACTTCTAGAGGGAATTAAAAAAAGAATGGTACAACATAGAGTCATAAGAATAGATGCTCCAGAATTATTATAAAATGCGGAATGAAAGTAGTTACAGGAGAGGTGATCGCTCCTCTGTAAATGTAAGACAAAAACGTGATTTAAACAGCATCTTACCTGGAAATTAGGCAAATATAGTTAAGAAGCTGGAGTTTGGATTGTGTGACCTGTGATTGGTTGATTGACTTTTTCGCTATTGTGAAGACAAGGGGTGTCAGTGAGAGGCATTATATAAAGAAAAATATTGAATGGAGAAAACTGACATTATTGAATGCAATCCATTTAGTGCAGGGGTGCAAAACCTTTTCTGGTTGGGGGCCACATTGTCAGACAAAACCAATCACAGGTGCTGAAAATAAAATTTAAAGGGCTAGTACCAACTGAAAAACTGTATCCATGGCATATTGAACATACAGTATATACAATAAATGCCTGGTAACACTTCCAGGACTCCCATTTAATAGGAGAATATATGGGCAAATACATGTAAGCAGCCACAAGACATAGATACACATGTCTGTTACCAGATGGTTGGAAGCCGCACAGAATGGTATTGAGGGCTGCAGTTTGTTCACCCCTGATTGAATGAATCTTCCTATTACTGTCAATTGATTTATTTTGCCGAATTGCGACAACGTTTTTGTTGTTGGACAGAACAGTACGCACACCTGTGCTTTTGCATCGAGTTAAGAAAAACAGACAGAAACTCAGACTAGGCAAAACACAGGCGTAGGTTTTTTTTTTCTATAGAAGACTAAGTATCTGCATTCATTTTTCAAATGTCTCCGAGTAAAAAACACTATGTTTATTGTAAAATCAAAAAACATGGTGTGAAAGAGGCCTAATGAAATATATGGATCTGAAAGCTGAAATAAAGCGAATAAGAAAACCATTACATACTTAAAAAGAGTGTTTTTAGGTCTTTGAGGCTTCTTCTTTGCAAAGAAAGCTGCAAATTCTCGTCCAGTGCTAGCATAGCTTAGCTGAGCAGATGGTTCAGACGAAGTCTTGGTGTTCTTCATATCCAGATACTCAGTCAGAAGTATCTACAAGAAACACAATCCTTTAGAAGATGTACAAAAAAAACAGACAATTATAAAGGCTCTTTTCAAAGATTTCAGTGGTCATTCATCAACAGTAGTAATAGATGCATGCAAAACACTTTTCGCACATTAATAGCGCTGTTTCTATTTTTGCAGATGACACCAAACTTTGTGATACAGTCCAGTCTATGGAAGATGTTAATAAGTTACAAACTGACTTGGACAAATTCGGCTACTTTCACATTTGCGTTTGGTGCAGATCCGTCATGGATCTGCACAAACGCATCCGTTCAGATATACAACCGCATGCATCCGTTCAGAACGGATCCGTTTGTATTATCTTCAACACAGCCAAAACGGATCAGTCTTGAACACCATTGAAAGTCAATGGGGGACGGATCCTTTTTCTATTGTGCCAGATTGTGTCAGTGAAAATGGATCCTTCCCCATTGACTTACATTGTGTGCCAGGATGGACAGACAGACACCAAAACTCTGCAGGCAGCATTTTGGTGTCCGCCTCCAAAGCAGAATGGAGGCATAACGGAGCCAAACTGATGCATTCTGAGCGGATCCTTATCCATTCAGAAAGCATTAGGGCAAAACTGATCCGTTTTGGAGCGCTTGTGAGAGCCCTGAACCGATCTCACAAACGGAAACCAAAACGCCAGTGTGAAAGTAGCCTTCACATAGCAAATGAGGTTTAAGATACAGTAGATAAATGTAAAGTTGTGCAACTGGAATAATGATCTGTATGCAGCATATGTCCTAGGGGGAATAAAACTGGGAGAGTCACTTGTTCAGAAGGATCTGGGTGTATTAGTAGATAATAGACTAAATAACAGCATGTAATGCCAGTCAGCTGCCTCTAAGGCCAGCAGAATTTTGTCTTGTATTAAAAGAGGTATGGAGTCGTGGGACAGGGATGTAATATTGCCACTATACAAAGCATTGGTATGGCCTAACCTGGAATACGCAGTTCAGTTCTGGGCACCAGTCCATAAAAAGGATGCCCTGGTGTTAGAGAAAGTGCAAAGGAGAGCAGCAAAACTCATAAAGGGCCTGGAAGATCTTAGTTTTAAGCATAGATTAAATGAACTGAATTTGTTGAGCCATGAAAAGAGACGTCAAAGGGGGACATGATTAACCTGTACAAATATATAAACGGACCATACAAAAAATATTGAGAAAAGTGATTCTGTGTTAAACCCCCTCACAAAACAAGTGCCCACTCCTTAAGCCTGGAGAAAAAAAGATTCAGTCATAACAGGAGAGAAGCATTCTTTACGTAAGGGTTGTAAATCTCTGGAATAGCCGCAGGAGCCGGTCACAGCAAATACAGAAGATGGCTTCAAAAAAAGGTTAGATTACTATTTAAAAATAACATTGAGGCTTATGAAAATGTATAGAAATCTTGTTCTACACGCCCTTTCCCTTTGGCCCAACCCCTTTTTAAAAGGAAGATGGACATTGATCCAGGGATTTGTTCTGTGGACTAATATAGCAGGATTACAGGTTGGACTTGATGGACTTTTGTCTTTTTCCAACCTTAACAACTATGTAACACACATTTCTGTTAGTAACCATGGCTAACAATCTCTGACCTAAGAGTCGGAATCAGCTTTCAAATTTAAAGGGGTTATCCCATGACTAATGTAAAAAATGAAAATCAGACATCATATAGTAAATTACAACCTCTTTCTAACAAATTTGAACCAGCCCTGTACCTCAGATGGAACCAGAGATCTCCCCGTTCATTGCTCTGCTAGATTTATATCAAGCTGGCAGCTTAAGGGGAGTGTCTTTTCTGCTGCAGCTAAGAGGGCGTGTCCATGCTCTCCCTATCACAGGTCAGGAGGCAGTTTAAGGATAAAACTGAGCATGTGCGGCCATCTCAGTGAGCAGGTCAAAGAAATAGGAAAAGAACAAACTGCAGGTGGCGCTATACAGATACATTTTATTGAACAACTCAGTGGCTATGCTAAATGTCTAATTACATGCAGGCCCGTCGCTAACAGACAGGCAAAACAAACAATTGCTTGGGGCCCCGAGCTGGTTGGGGCCCCGAGCTGGCCAAGCAGAGTAACTCAGAAGATCCAATGGTATAAAATATTCTAACCCCCAGGCGTTCCCATGGTGACGGGGACGCTTGCCTGGTTAGAATATACCATCGGATCTGAGTTTTTCAGTGAGATCGTAAAAAACTCAAATCCGATGGTATATTCTAACCCCCAAGCGTTCCCATGGTGACAGGGACGCTTGCCTGGGGGTTAGAATATACAGGGCCCCGACTACTTTAACTTTAATCATTGCTCATTGGCATTGCTGAGTGAGCTGTTTACTTGGATTATTTCGGATATCTCTTACTTTGTCTTAGCTCCGGACTCCGGTAATAGCAGGCAGTGCAGGGGGGCGGCGCTCATTCACTGTCACTGACGTCACGCGCCTGCTCCTCCCACTAGGCGGCGCAGGCGCGTGACGTCAGTGAGTGAGCGCCGCCTGCACTGCCTGCTGTTGTTACCGGAGCTAAGACAAAGTAAGAGTCAGAGATATCCAAACAATCCTAGTAAAGAGCTCAGTAATGACTTGAGCAATGATTAAAGTAGTTACTGATTCGTTTATTAATATACTGTGCTGTGAGCGTCGGGGAGGGGGATCTGTGGATGGCACTGTTTAGGGGGGATCTGTGGATGGCACTGTTTAGGGGGGATCTGTGTATGGCAGTGCCATCCACAGATCCCCCTACAGTGCCATCCACAGATCCCCCCTCCCCTAAACAGTGCCATCCACACAGATCTCCCCCCTAAACAGCGCCATCCACAGATCCCCCTACAGTGCCATCCACAGATTCCCCCCTCCCCTAAACAGTGCCATCCACAGATCTCCCACTAAACAGTGCCATCCACAGATCTCCCCCCTAAACAGTGCCATCCACAGACCCCCCCCCCTCCCCTAAACAGTGCCATCATGGCACTGTTTAGGGGAGGAGGATCTGTGGATGGCACTGTTTATGGGGGATCTGTGGATGGCACTGTTTAGGGGGGATCTGTGTATGGCAGTGCCATCCACAGATCCCCCTACAGGGCCATCCACAGATCCCCCCTCCCCTAAACAGTGCCATCCACACAGATCTCCCCCCTAAACAGTGCCATCCACAGATCTACCCCCTAAACAGTGCCATCCACAGACCCCCCCCCCCCCCCTCCCCTAAACAGTGCCATCATGGCACTGTTTAGGGGAGGGGGATCTGTGGATGGCACTGTTTAGGGGGGGAGATCTGTGGATGGCACTGTTTAGGGGGAGATCTGTGGATGGCACTGTTTAGGGGGGAGATCTGTGGATGGCGCTGTTTAGGGGGGAGATCTGTGGATGGCGCTGTTTAGGGGGGAGATCTGTGGATGGCGCTGTTTAGGGGGGAGATCTGTGGATGGCGCTGTTTAGGGGGGAGATCTGTGGATGGCGCTGTTTAGGGGGGAGATCTGTGGATGGCGCTGTTTAGGGGGGAGATCTGTGGATGGCGCTGTTTAGGGGGAGATCTGTGGATGGCACTGTTTAGGGGGGAGATCTGTGGATGGCACTGTTCAAATTTCATGCACATTAAATGCAACAGCAGTATTTGCACTGTGAACCTCCTTTTTTATTTTATATAAAGTGTGGGTGAACTTAAACTGTATGGCTATACTGTGGTTCCTGTAGGCTTTGTGTGCGTAAGGTGTGGAGGGGGGGGGGGGGGGCCCTCCATGTCTATTTTGCTTGGGGCCCCCAAATTCCTTCAAACGGCCCTGATTACATGTAATTACAAAAGTATTCAGATTCAGGTGCTGATTTGAAAACTGTAGTATATGTTTTGTGGGACAACCCCTTAAAGGGAGTCTGTCACCAGCATTTCACTTTTTTAACCCTTCCCACAGCTCCCTAGCATGCTTACAGTTAATAAAAACGTTACCTCTGGCATCAATCCTGGACTTATAGAACCCTCAAAAACGATCTTTATAAGATATGCAAATGAGGGCTCGCAAGTGCCCAGGGCGGCGTTACTCTCTTAGGTGCCCTGCTTGCTCAGCCTTCTCATTGCGTCCCCCCGCCCCTTCCTACCCTCTGCGCGCCCATCCTTTCCCTCTGACCGCCTTTGTACTAACTTGTTATGCTGCCGATATCCCGCGCCAGCGCACTCATTCCTTTGGCCGGCGCATGCGCACTGCGATGCCCATTCCTTGTACGGCATCACAGTAACTATTGCGCATGCGCCGGCTAACGACGCATTGGTTGCTGGATGCACATAGAGGTGACTAGTAGCAGCACATTATATGTGCAGGGTCTGCTCTCCTGAATGTAGATGCCAAACAGCATAGGTACGTTTAGAGTAAGACCTGCCTGACTGAGCCCACCTTGGCGCTGGTAGGCGGGCACTGATGTGTTTTAATCAAAATATATTGGCCGAGAATCTCAGATTTTATCATATCAGAATAAGGGCTTAGTCCATATATAATGTTGTCTATTGTGTGAGTGCATTATTTTCCGTGATTTTTTTTTTTTGCCATGTACATCCGCATATTCAGTTATCATATTGTGCAGGATGGTTTGTATCTTTTTCTGTGATTTTTAAGTCTACATAAGGTATAAAAGCAGAAGCCCCATGGCCTAAAGCCATCACAGCCTTTTTTCCCAGTCCCAGCCTTTTTTCCCAGTCCTTGTTAGAAACATTACGAATATCTGCAGTCAATTTCACAAATTTTCACTTACACTCATAAAAGTTTCAACTTTGGTGCAAAAAAAATATAAATAAAAAATCAATAACATATGTATGCGTATGGTCATCACAGATGGACAGGCAAAATAAATCTCATTCTGCATAAAGTTTAGCCCTAAGGGGCAGATATTTCTGCTGCGTATTCGGGTAAGATGTGGCTGTGGATCCAAAGCCAATCTGCCAAAAAATCCACATACATTTGGCAGATTTTAAAACTTGCGGCAAACATCTATGTAGACTGCAGAGTAGATGGGATTTATTAAAATCGCATCTGCTTTGCTGGTACTGTATTACGTTGTGGATGTTCCACTGGTAAATCCACATATGATACGCTATATGTGCATGTGGGCTAAGAGGACCTACATTAGAGTTAACAACTAAACAAGCTACCTTGATACTGTACAAAAACAGGACAAAACATTATCAGAAAAGCTTTAAGGGTAATTTAGGTAATGAAATAGCTGCCAGCAGAATTAAATCCATTAGCAATGCCAATTGTACAATTAGAAACACCATTAATGTAGATTTGCTAATGTTTCTTAACTCGGTGAAAACAAAAATTAAAACCTTTTACTTGATAGAAGCACTTCAGCAAACTCTGGGAGAGGGCATTAAATTGCTTAAGCACCATAAACTCTACAAAAATGCCTCAGGCACACACGCACGCTTCCACTTCTTGAATGTTCACTTAATAGGACTATTTCAATCATTAACCCTTAGATTGACAACAAAGCCACTCACAATTTTTACATTGACAACAGCAAATACGGAAGCGCTATACTTTCAAGAAATTTTTGCTCCTGCCAGCTGACGAACAAGTGCAAAGTAGAAGTAAAAAAATAAAATAAAAATAAACTAGCAACACTTAAGAAGAAAAACCTACCCACAAACACACATAGAAAACACATATAGAGACAGACAATCTGGCAAGGGCAATAGTGAATAAGAAATGCCATCATACCTAGCGACGTATCAGAATTAATACTAACTGGCAGTTACGGTTTCCAATTTAATGGGAATCGGAGGAGACGAGAGGAGCTGAGTTTTATTTAGCACACCACGCATCAGTCCCAGTTATTCAGATATTCTTACACTATGGAGGCACATATATATTTGAATCCATTTTTAAAATCACATCATTACTATGTTACCACATTTTTGCATACTGATGATCTTTAGTGACAGTTACAGCTTGGCATTCAAATTTTTACGAGTTGATAGATGCCTCAATGATGAAGTCATGAAATAAAGATAAACCGTATGACGGTTTACCAAGCCTCAATTTTTTATTCATCGATGTACGTAGTTTTAAAAATTTGACCTTCTGGCATGGTTCCCCTTTTAAAGAGGCGTAGCGCTCACATATTCCTTAGTTCAATATTTTGTAAATTATGTGCGGAGAAATATCGAATAATTGGTTTATTACTGTTAACATTTTTATTTTTATTTGTTTTTATTTATTTTATTTATTTTTTTCCTCCTCTCTCAGTCTGGGTTGGGGGGGTCCAGCGATAATATAATGTTTTTGATTACTGAAATTTTTTTATATTGGCCTGTATTTAAAAAATGTTAAATAAAATATTTTGAAACAAAAAGTAAATTAATTTATGTGTATATAACAGTTCAGCTCGGATGTGGATTAGACTTATCAGGTAAGAGCACCAACTTGCACACTACCATACTGCACAATAAAATCATGTTTCATAGAAAAAAAAATAAACATTTTGCTATTAGTGTAGTCATATGATTGTGTCTTGCAGGATGAGTTCTAGTTTTGGAGTACATATAATTTCTCAAATCAATTCATAAAACTTTGTTTTTCAGAATGGACTGATCATCCGGAGGCGGGACAGGGTCGGAGCAGCGAGCATCATTGGACTCATCTCCCTCGTAGGGTTCAGTATAGCAGTACTCAAAGTAATCACTGCCAGCTCAGAAATGACTGCGGTTATCAGCGGGTCTTTCACTACACTATACTGCCCCCAGTGAGGGCAGCATAGTACAGGTGACAGGATCTCTTTAAAGGGGTTCACCAGCCATTTTGGAATTTGGTGTATGAAGGGGATATATATAGACTAAATGATGAATTGCTGATTTTCGCAGAGAAAATATACACTGCTCAAAAAAATAAAGGGAACATAAAAATAACACATCCTAGATCTGAATTAATTAAATATTCTTCTGAAATACTTTGTTCTTTACATAGTTGAATGTGTTGACAACAAAATCACACAAAAATAAAAAAATGGAAATCAAATTTTTTAACCCATGGAGGTCTGGATTTGGAGTCACACTCAAAATTAAAGTGGAAAAACACACTACAGGCTGATCCAACTTTGATGTAATGTCCTTAAAACAAGTCAAAATGAGGCTCAGTAGTGTGTGTGGCCTCCACGTGCCTGTATGACCTCCCTACAACGCCTGTGCATGCTCCTGATGAGGTGGCGGATGGTCTCCTGAGGGATCTCCTCCCAGACCTGGACTAAAGCATCTGCCAATTCCTGGACAGTCTGTGGTGCAACGTTGGTGGATAGAGCGAGACATGATGTCCCAGATGTGCTCAATTGGATTCAGGTCTGGGGAACGGGCGGGCCAGTCCATAGCATCAATGCCTTCATCTTGCAGGAACTGCTGACACACTCCAGCCACATGAGGTCTAGCATTGTCTTGCATTAGGAGGAACCCAGGGCCAACCGCACCAGCATATGGTCTCACAAGGGGTCTGAGGATCTCATCTCGGTACCTAATGGCAGTCAGGCTACCTCTGGCGAGCACATGGAGGGCTGTGCAGCCCTCCAAAGAAATGCCACCCCACACCATTACTGACCCAATGCCAAACCGGTCATGCTGGAGGATGTTGCAGGCAGCAGAACGTTCTCCACGGCGTCTCCAGACTCTGTCACGTCTGTCACATGTGCTCAGTGTGAACCTGCTTTCATCTGTGAAGTGCACAAGGCGCCAGTGGCGAATTTGCCAATCTTGGTGTTCTCTGGCAAATGCCAAACGTCCTGCACGGTGTTGGGCTGTAAGCACAACCCCTACTTGTGGACGCCGGGCCCTCATATCACCGTCATGGAGTCTGTTTCTGAAGGTTTGAGCAGACACATGCCCATTTGTGGCCTCCTGGAGGTCATTTTACAGGGCTCTGGAATTGCTCCTCCTGTTCCTCCTTGCACAAAGGCGGAGGTAGCGGTCCTGCTGCTGGATTGTTGCCCTCCTACGGCCTCCTCCACGTCTCCTGATGTACTGGCCTGTCTCCTGGTAGCATCTCCATGCTCTGGACACTACGCTGACAGACACAGCAAACCTTCTTGCCACAGCTCGCATTGATGTGCCATCCTGGATAAGCTGCACTACCTGAGCCACTTGTGTGGGTTGTAGACTCAGTCTCATGCTACCACTAGAGTGAAAGCACCGCCAGCATTCAAAAGTGACCAAAACATCAGCCAGGAAGCATAGGAACTGAGAAGTGTCTGTGGTCACCACCTGCAGAACCACTCCTTTATTGGGGGTGTCTTGCTAATTGCCTATAATTTCCACCTGTTGTCTATCCCATTTGCACAACAGCATGTGAAATTGATTGTCACTCAGTGTTGCTTCCTAAGTGGACAGTTTGATTTCACAGAAGTGTGATTGACTTGGAGTTACATTGTGTTGTTTAAGTGTTCCCTTTATTTTTTTGAGCAGTGTATGAAATTTACTTCTAAAGACAGAAAGCCTCAAATAATAGACACAATTATACTGCCATTTTATGTCAGCTCTCTTGTAACCATTTCTCTCTAATCAGCTGGCTAGTTCTGAATCAGAAACTAGTGCCAGATCACAATTTCTATAATACTGTAATACTGGATTCCACACTACATCAATCTTACAATTGGACAAATACTACCCTGTACCGCACTAACTTGAATTTCATGGTCAGTAGGAAAATAAATAATAGAATCCTTGCTCTATTTATGCCTGGGTGTAATTATTTTAGAGGAATGATTCACTGTACTGTTATTGTCTTCCGTTTCCATGTTGCTAGTTATGTCTTATTAGAAGGAGACTATTTGTATGGAATTGTTGCTGTCACTGCTGACAAAATACTTCTAATGGAACTTCTTCTTTGTCCTGTGTAATGGCCGTTATTCCACCGCATTAGCTTCAGAAGAAGAGAGGCAAAAAAAGAAATACATTTCTAGCGTTTATCGCTTTACTTACTTGAGGGGAGCTTGTTAAACTGACTTGTTCTGGCACCCTGTCTCATTAGCTTCATGAAACACCCCTAGAAAGAAAATGCTCCAGCTCTCGCCTAAAGGTTCCGCTAATTGAAACTCGGCTGATTTCACAAAACACAGACAATTATTTCTTTCATTTCAGGTACATAAAGAATTATACTGTACCATCAAAAACTGTAGCCTTAAAACAATCTGAAAATATAAAGCCTACAAGCATAAATCAAGCAAACTGAAAAAGTTAATAGCACTTTGAAGGTGTTTTCCAGGATTATGGTCTTTAACAGCTATGCTCATGTATCTGCTAATCTCATGTACCTCTTCCCCGTGTTTTGATTTTTTTTTCTATTTGGACTCTCCTGACTAGTTTTTACCATGCAAGCATATGAGTTTGGTCTGTTTCTATCCTGTATGTAGCACTTCCTGTTGTATCCAACCAAACCCATGATGCACTACTCCTTTCCCTGCCACAGCTACAGCCCCCAACAACATCCAGCTAATCTATAGCTCCTCACACTCTTCTAGTTACATGGAAACTCCCCAATCACTGGTCATGTTGCTAGTTTGAAATGCCCATGACATGGCATCATAAGAAATAAAGAGCTGCATGGTCATGTGAACCACAGCCCAGAATGGAACATAGGAGCAATAAAAGCAAAAACAATACATTACAAAATTACAGTTACCTTCAGAAATTATCATTTGAACCCTTTTGATACCAGAGTTTTTCTTCCCTGTTTTTTATTTTTCCGTTCACATATCCATATAAGTGCTTGATTTTTGCAGGACAAGTTGTATTTTCTAATTCCACCATTTAATATGGCATACAATGTAGTAGGAAACAGGAAAAAAACGAAATTCCTCCACTGTTTTATGGGTTGGGTCCCTACAGCAATCCCTTTGCGTCAAAACTGACTTCTACCCTTCATTCTCTGGGTCAGTACGATTAAGATACCACATGTGTATAGGTTTTATATGTCTAAATAGTGTAAAAATGAATAAAAACAAAACAAAAAAAAATTTTTTTATTACATATCCATATTCTGCCTTTTTTTTTTTTTTACAGTTGTGTGTACTGAGCTGTGTGGGGGCTCATTTTTTGCAGGACAATCTGTAGTTTTTATTGATGCCGTTTTGGAGTGTGTGTGATTTTTTGATCACATTTTATTAAATTTGTTTGGCTACGAGAAGCAAGGAAAAAACTGAGAATCGATCATTTTGATACTTTTTTCTGTTACGCCAAGTTGGAAAAATATTTTTAGGATTTAATAGTACGGCGTTTTCAGATGCGGTGATACCCATGAGGTTTATATTTTTCATTGTTTATGTATTTATTTTTTTATTCTAAGAAAAGGGGGGTGATTTAAATGTTTATATTTTTATACATTTTTTTATATATTTTTTTTAATGTTTTTGTAGCTAGTTTAGGAGACTACAATGTTCAGTAGTTTGTTTTTCTAAATTATTTCTATGCACCCACTGGGTGTATAGTATTACATAAATTACTGATTTCCTATGTTGGCATCTAAGAGCTGTAATGTCCACGATCAGCATTATTGCCGGTCGCGGTCATTAGCTGCGGGCCTCTGCTGTTTGAAACGCTCCAGCGCTGTACATGTACGGTGCTGGTAGTGAAAGGGTTAGGCCTCTTTCACATGGGTGTCATGGATTTGGGCCGGATAATATGCGGGTGCGTCGCGGGAAAATGCGTGATGACATTTTAATGCGTTTTGCACACGCGTGAGAAAAATCGTCATGATTGGTACTCAAACCCAAACTTCTTTACAGAAGTTAGGGTTTGGATTAGGTGTAGTGTAGATTTTATTATTTTCCATTATAACATGGTTATAAGGGAAAATAATAGCATTCTTAATACAGAATGCTCAGTAAAATAGGGCTGAAGGGGTTAAAAAAAAAATACAAATAATTTAACTCACCTTAATCCACTTGTTCGCGCAGTCCGGCTACTCTTCTTTCTTCTTCTTTGAGGAAAAGGAGCTGTGGTGACGTCATTGCGCTCATCACATGGTCAGTCACATGATCCATCACCATGGTCCTTTTCCTCCTGCACAGCAAAGAAGAAGACAGAAGAGAAGCCAGGCTGCGCGAACAAGTGGATGAGGAGAGTTATATAAAAAATTTAACCCCTCCAGCCCTATTTTACTACGCATTCTGTATTAAGAATGCTATTATTTTCCCTTATAACCATGTTATAAAGGGAAAATAATAATGATCGGGTCCCCATCCCGATCGTCTCCTAGCAACCATGTGTGAAAATCTCACCGCATGCGCACTTGCTTGCGGAGGCTTGCAATTTTCACGCAGCCCCATTCACTTCTATGGGGCCTGCGTTGCGTGAAAAATGCACAAAATAGAGCATGCTGCAATTTTCACGCAATGCACAAGTGATGCGGGAAAAGTCACCGTTCATGTGCACAGCCCCATAGAAATGAATGGGTGCGGGTGCAATGCGTTCACCTCACGCATTGCACCCATGTGAAAGAGGCCTTAAAGTATGTTGATTCAAAATAGAAAAAAACCACTTTAAAGAGGACATGATTAGAAACTGATCTGCACCAGATTGACTTACCCGGGAGAAGGAACGTCCTACAGAAGCATCTATACATTATGTAGCACTACTAATCACTACGATTGGAGCAGGTTCATATGAGAGACTTTTCATTTTGGAAAAAAAAATAAAATTGGTTGCAGAAATCTCAGGCAGTGATTAGCAGTTAAGCATGTCCACCCACCATGGTTTCTGCAGCAAGAAATACTATGTAATTTTTTTCTGCGATACAGATTTAAAATCCATGTTGGAAACAATAGGTGACATTGTGCACTACTGCATGGATTCTGAAATCAATTAGAGACAGCTTGTAGGTGGATTTCACACAGACTTTTGCACGAAATATACAACAAAATTCTGCCTTTTGAAGATGCTCTTATGCAATAATTTAATGGAATCTGTCACCTCCAAACTTAAAACGCGGTGTATAGTGGAAGTCCGATTATGTACTTTTGATCTTCATACTCTGTGCTCCCACAAATCAGTAGTAACCTGCATTGAGAGGACTCCTGAGCTCACGCACATAATGGAGAGGACTCAAAGGAGGAGTCCTCTCAATGCATTTTACTGCTGGTTTCTCATAGCACAGCGTTAGAATCCAAGTGAATATGAAGATGGACTATACACGGCTTACTTTAGTTTGGGGGCTGTTTTAGAGCTGACAGACTGCCTTTAAGATGCTACAGTGAAAGTTTGAAGTGTATAAGAATAAAATAATAATACAGTCAAAATTAT
The DNA here is from genome assembly GCF_905171765.1 of Bufo bufo. Taxonomy (NCBI): domain Eukaryota; kingdom Metazoa; phylum Chordata; class Amphibia; order Anura; family Bufonidae; genus Bufo; species Bufo bufo. Next base: position 588,949,150 of record NC_053389.1, on the reverse strand, counting down.
TAACACACTAGAAGATGCCCAAAACTAGCATAATTTGCACTTCCATTTCGAATCCCTGTGGAAAAACTTAAAACTGAAAATAAAACAGGATTCCATTTGGTCCTTCCAGACTAGTTCTGCTGATTGTAATAGCACTACATCAAAAAGGTAAAAGGAGAGAAAAATACCCAACTTTGTACAGATGAAAAAACCAAGGTCATTTTTGGCAGACATGACCTTGAGAGCTTCTGCGGCAGACAGATTTCTCTATAACAAGCAAAGCTTTCTTCTTCCACACATTCACCTACGCCATCTCTGACACTCTTGGTATAGTCTGAAGTTATCTTCACTCTGATCCTCCCTCAAGTCGTAAGAAATATAGGGACCCATTATATCTGACTGTTCTGCTGCAGGCACCCTATAAGAGCAGCCTCAAGCCATCTATAATTGCCTAAAAACACATTTTTATGGAATGAGCTAAAGTTGGCCCTAACCTAATGATTCCATTCCCTAAAGTAAAAGCTTAATAGGAGCATGTATAAAAATCTCTAAAGAAAGAAGCAGTCAAAGTCCAAACGTAAAGTCACTGTGCACCTAAAAGTAAAATATACCATTAACAGCCTTCCAGCATTGATCTAACAGACACCATTATAACACACTCAAGAATTACATCTTCCTCCTTAACACATTCGACTGGACAGATTTCTACACAGGGCTCCTATGATGATATCACAAAATGCACACGTATGTTTTATTTAATATGAAGGAAACACAATACATAAACTAGAGGCAACTGCATACAAAAATTGTTTGGGCCAGGTTACATCTGCGTTGGAGTCTATTTTAGGAATCTCCATCAGATTCCATAAAACAATGCCATAAAAAAGCAGTACACATGGGCTATCTTTCTGGTAAAATGACAGATACCATCACAAAAACCCAACAAATTCCATTAGAAGTCAAGGGGTCCATTAGGCACTACTGGTGTTCGTCATAGGATGTCCCTGGCTCTACGTCATTCTCGACTGTCTGTTTCTATGATGGAACAGAGGATTGTAAATGATAAGCGCAGATGTGAACCTAGCCAAATTTCTCAAACTGAAGTCCCTTTGTACATTCCCATAGGTTACAGTAGTTCAGGCTGCCTAGAAGCTACTCGTCTACATGTCTGGTTGAGCACAATAACGGAACATGGAGTTATATACACTAAAGTGCTTACAGGACATTGCTGTATAATAGACTGCTGCTCCATGTGTGTCAGCTTTGTTCCACTTCATCTGTGCAAGGTCTCAGCTTCAATCATTTTTACCATTTCTTTTCTGTTGCATGTAGCCTTACCATTAGAATGTGACCAAATGAGCCTAGAGCAGTTGTATGGGCTTCTGTATGGTTTGTCCTTGGTCAATCATCAATAATCCAGAGAATATTATAAACATACAGAGGGGCGGCTGTGGATGAAGTGTTTATGGATTTTGCAAATGCATTCAATACTGCCCCTCATAGACGTTTAATAGGTAAAGTAAGGTCTATCGGCTTGGAAAGTATAGTCTGTAATTGGATTGAAAACTGGCTGAAGGGCCGTGTCCAGAGAGTTGTGGTCAATGATTCCTATTCAGAAGGGTTTATAAGTTGTGTACCCCAAGGATCAGTGCTGGGTCCTCTGTTATTTAACCTATTCATTAATGATATAGAGTAAGCCATTAAAAGGTACAATATATAGGGTTCGGACCGTGCTTCTGGTCCAGGTCAGTATGCAAGTTCTTTAATCCTTCTCACTTCTTCGTTTGCAGAGAGAGCCTGAGGGCTGCAAATATCCCTCAAGTAGATATCCTGCAACCAATGGAATTATAATAGTGTAAATCCGTATGTAACAATAACCTGCATTGCACTGATTGTACTCACACACTGCGTATCACACAAGGCGTAAATGTAATCTCTCCGTGGTAGGTTGCTCTTATTCTGTCGAAACAGCCACGTTTCCATACAATCTGGTTCAGTCCCCACACGGACTCAAATGGTATATACCACAGACAAATCTGTATTTCTTTTCTTCAGATTCCTGAAAGTATTCTGTGGACAAGAATGGCTTCTGCAATAGTGAAGCTCCGTAATACTTCTTTAAAACTTTTTATTTGTCCATACTCACAAGACAACTTTCTTAAAACAGCTTTTAAAACACACAAAATTCCCAGCGTCTGCTGCTTCTGCCCGACCCGGGTTTCACTCCTAGAGCTTCGTCAGGGGCTCCCTGACGAAGCTCTAGGAGTGAAACCCGGGTCGGGCAGAAGCAGCAGACGCTGGGAATTTTGTGTGTTTTAAAAGCTGTTTAAGAAAGTTGTCTTGTGAGTATGGACAAATAAAAAGTTTTAAAGAAGTATTACGGAGCTTCACTATTGCAGAAGCCATTCTTGTCCACAGAATACTTTCAGGAATCTGAAGAAAAGAAATACAGATTTGTCTGTGGTATATACCATTTGAGTCCGTGTGGGGACTGAACCAGATTGTATGGAAACGTGGCTGTTTCGACAGAATAAGAGCAACCTACCACGGAGAGATTACATTTACGCCTTGTGTGATACGCAGTGTGTGAGTACAATCAGTGCAATGCAGGTTATTGTTACATACGGATTTACACTATTATAATTCCATTGGTTGCAGGATATCTACTTGAGGGATATTTGCAGCCCTCAGGCTCTCTCTGCAAACGAAGAAGTGAGAAGGATTAAAGAACTTGCATACTGACCTGGACCAGAAGCGCGGTCCGAACCCTATATATCGTACCTGTTTATAACGTGATTGAACCCACATCACTTTTCGGACCTGCTGCATAACATTATTGCGGACTGGTGATATATTTATTTCTTTATTTAAGCCATTAAAAGCACAGTTTCTATTTTTGCAGATTACACCAAGCTATGTTTTACTGTGCAGTCCATGGAAGAAGGTCCAAAAACTACAAGCTGACTTGGACACACTGAGTGATTGGGCATCAACTTGGCAAATGAGGTTCAATGTAAATACGGTAAATGTATCTTGGTAGTAATAATCTCCATACATCATATGTCCTAGGTGATGTAACACTGGGAGAGTCACTTATAGAGAAGGATTTGGGTGTCCTTGTAGATGGTAGATTAAATAACAGCATACAATGTCAATGAGCTGCTTCTAAGGCCACCAGGATATTGTCATGCATTAAACGAGGCATGGACTCGCGGGCAGGGATGGAATACTACCACTTTACAAAGCGTTAGTGCAGTCTCACCAGAAAATATGCAGTTCAGTTCTGGACACCAGTTCATAGAAAGGACGCACTACAGCTGGAAAAAGTACAGAGGAGAGCGACTAAAATCATAAGGGCCATGGAGGGTCTTAGTTATGAAGAAAGACTAAAATAATTGAATTTATTTAGTCTTCAGAAAAGACATCTAAGGGGGGACATGATTAACCTATACAAATATATAAATGGGCCATACAAAAAATATGGTGAATGTGGTGGGCACTGCCTCTGTCTCCAGAAGCATCAAAGCTTCTTTACTGTAAGAACTATGAATCTTTGGAATAGACTTCCTCAGGACGTGGTCAAAGCAGGAACAGTTGACAGTTTTAAAAAGGGTTTACATGAATTCTTAAAAGTAAGTGCAAAAATCTCACTTCCTTTCTAGCATTCGCATCCCCACCTATCCCTTGATGGACTTAGGTCTTTTTTTCAACCATATTAACTATGTAATTATGACAGCTCATCGTGTACAGCAGGTTACAAAGCACAGACTATGCAGTCCAGTGTACAAATACTGGAAACACATGAATCATATAAAGAACATAAAATGGGACATAGCAACCAGTTAAAGTGAACATTCTTCTATCTGTCTTTCGCTCGGTTAGCATTGTAGCTATTACAAAACTCCTGGTCTAAACATTCTCAACGTAATGATGATGCAAGTAACCTGCCATTGTAGTAGGAGCCTCAAACACTATTTCATCCTATGCAATACTAAAGTCTGCGAGGAAAAGATCAGATGTACTTTTTTAGCATCTAGAAGCAAAGCTTAATCCCATGGTGAGCCTGCTGCTCGGCTTATGCGATTATAGGGCCTTTCATGCACCAGAACCTGGATATCTGTTACCAAACATAAGAGTATCCAGAGCAGTGGAGATAATACTAAAATGGATGAGAACGACCCCTTTACAGCTTGAAAGGGATCTTGTTAGGTGTCAGTGCTTGAAGTGGTCTAATGTCAGAATGGCAGAATAGCTGCAGTATACTTTACAGGAGAGATCAGGCAGAATGCCATTACAAGCTGTGCTATAACAGTTTCTCTGAAGGGATAAACAGCGGAGACCCAAGTGAGTTGATTTTTACTAATACCTTTGAAGAACATGATGAAATAAATCTAGGATATTAGAAGGCAGTAACAACATATTAACACATTCTCTTATCTGTTGGCTTACGTCCTTTCAGAAAACCCTTGCGTCTGGCATATTGCAAAAACTGGTAAATTAAATTATAGAACTGACACTGCATTGAAATACTTAGCCGGAGCGTTTTTTTAAATTCATTTATACATTCAGTTCTGGTGTGACACTTCATTTTATTTCAAGGAATGGCAGGACACTGCAGACAAAGCAAATATCACAAGTAATACAAGTTTATACAGGATAGCTCGCCAGTACTTGCTGAAATTTATAATCTAAGCTTCTTATAACCATAATACAAACCAAGCAATTTTCTATAATACTGTTCTGGCATTTTCTAAAGGTATTCTATCAAATACAGTTTCAACTAGAATGTCTTTAGATCCTTTATATAGCGTATTTTTCGCAACATAAGACGCACTTCACCCCCAAAGTAGGGGGCAAATGGCCCTGCGTCTTATGGGGTAAATACTAACAAGCGCTTCCATTATAGGATTCAACGAGCAACTGCATTGGTGAAAATGGGCACCACCAGTCAGTTCATAAAAGGGTCTTGTCACTTCCTCGTCTCCCATACTATAAGTGATTTATATCACGGTATTTCCAGTTATGGACTTGGGTGTTCATGAGGATAAGACTGCCTAACAAGTTGATAGACCTATTCATCTTCCAAGTGTCTAAGGTTCATTTTACTCTGGTGGATTTTCTGTCCTTTATAGAGTGCAGATCGGCGATACAGCATACCAATCGACGCTCATCAAATTCCATTTAAACTCAGGAATTATCGTAAGTATGGGGACGAATGATCATTAAAGCCCCTACCACATAGTGTGCATCTCTTGGCAGCACATCTCCTTTTTTGATAACTGTACAATGGGTCTGCCGCCAAGGGGGACACTATTTATATTGGTTGTGGCCTTCAGTTTATATTATGTTATTTTAGCACAATTATGATCAAATAAAATCATATACATTTCTAGTTTATTCAGTGGGTGTGCACACTGGTTCTTTTTATTAATGTGTTACTGCATCTAGTAATCACTGAGTCTTGCTTGTCACATGTATAGCATCCCTAGTAATTACTTTCATTTATTCTTTTAATTTTGTTGTGCCTGCAGTTGATTGGTTTCAGTAGCAACCAACAAAAGGAATTCAGCTACTATGACACACACGTGTCTATGATACACAAGGTACAGTGTAAAGTACAATAGTTGTTGGTTATAAAAGGACGGACTTAAAGGGGTTGTCCCATGAAAAATATTCTACAGTTTTTAAACCAGTGTCTGAATCTGAAAACTTTTGTAATTGCATGTAATTAAAAATGTAGCATAGCCACTGAGTTATTTCATAAAATGTACCTGCACAGCGCCACCTGCTGTTTGTTTTTTCTTATTTTTTTGTCCTGCTCATTGAGATGGCCGCACATGCTTCACCTGGCTCCTGAGCTGTGATAGGAAGATAGCATGGACACGCCCCCTTAGCTGCAGCAGAAAAGACACTCCCCTTGAGCTTCCAGCTTGATATAAATCCAGCAGAGCAATGAACGGGGAGATCTCTGGATCCATGTGAGGTACAGGGCTGGTGCTAGCTTTGTTAGAAACAGGTTGTCATGTACTATATGATCTTCGAATTTTATTTTTCACATTAAAGGGGTATTCCGGTAAACTAACTTAATTTTTGAAAATTGCAAGCTGCAAGCTGTGACCCAACCAGAACCTATACCTATACACATAACCAGAATTTCAATTTACCTTGCAATCCATTTGTCTAGCGCCTGTGTGAGCCTGCAACTCGCTGAGTATCATGGCGCCTGATCTTCCCTCATAAAACTACAATCCCCACAATCCCTAGCTTTCCTGCTGTGAGTGGTGCTGTTTACTGATTGGCTGCCTGATACACAGTCCAATCTAGTTAACGCCCCCTCTACTCAGTAATCACCAGCAGACTGACACAAGACATTTAGTCAGAGATGTGACAGCAACACACTGAGCATGCTCGACCTAACAAAGTCTGAGAACTACAGGTCGATGCCATGGTAATTTATAAGGAAACACAGTGGGTAGCAGAGGAAGAAAACTACTTTTATAACTACTGAATGGTAAATATCTGAAATCTACACTATATTAGGTAATTATTAGTGATGAATTAGTCTAAAACATAAGTTATATTTATGGTAACCGAAATACCCCTTTAATCATGGGATAACCCCTTTAATCTACACCATTATGGGATACAGTTTGGTTATCTGAATAAGCCATAGGAGTTTGATAGATGAACATTTAAAGCATGAAGCATATTCTCAAAGATGGAGAACTTATATTGTTTTCCATCTTGCAGTCTGAGTTCAACTTGCCATTTTTACAAATACCTGCAATTACAAAATGTGGAAATAACTAGGGAAGGCGGTAGATTTTTAACCATAGTTTCTAACTCTACGTTGACTATGGTAGCTCAGGAGAACTCTGTTGGCCTCATATTCAGAATGTACAAAAAATAAATAGGGAAGGGGAGATTGGTGCCACAGAGGATGATCACTGGCTTGAAATTTTTTAAAAGCTGCCTTCACTAGCACTTAGTAATGCGCAAAGGTTGTCTTAGCTTTATCTTTTAGACTACAGTATATGAAATACCATTGTTCCTTTATAAAAATGGGGTGAGTGATTCTCCTATATACAGTAGGCGGAAGACTGAGCAGGCAGATGTTTTGCACATGATGGTGGGTATGTTCTCAATTGAAGAGTTAGTAGAAGATTTTTTTTATTTTTATTTAAAATATTTTTTTAATAGAATATATATATTTTTTTTTCCAAACGAAAAATAAGAGTAACAACATACATCAGACTCGCAGGTCTCAAGACTAGTGCCGTCGGAGATTCATAGACAGTACATTATTAAAGTGTTACAGGAGTCTACTTCATGACAGTGGAAAATATCAGAGTACATCACCCCACATTGTATTGTTTCGGATCCGAAGCTCCAGGGTTAAGACCACATTCACACTCACAAATCACACACACCACGGCGCTGCAGCTCCCCCCCCCTTCCCCCAGGGAAGATAAGATTTGTCGGCCGTACCACCCATATGCATCACCATCTATGTAAGAGTACGGAGGAGACCCGTCCTTAATAAGACTGCACTCTTCTTTTCATATTTATAATAATAAGCCCACCGCTCACCACATTTCCCCTCTCCTGTAGGCGCTGGCCTCGCTTGTAGCCAGAGTCCCCAAATTTTCTCAAATTTCCCTGCGTTGCCCCTCGCCATAAACATTAGTTTATACCTCGGCAAAGCCGCATCTATAATTTGGATCCACTTTTGTACCGACAGGACCGCCGGAGGTTTCCAGTTCAGTAAAATGACCTTCCTGGCGTAGAACATTAAGAGTCTATACAGCATCCTAGCATGCTTAGTTTGAATCAGATCATTCACTAGTCCCAATAAGCTATTCTCTGGGGAGCATACTGCTGGTAACCCTAATTTCCCATTAAGAAATTTGTGAATTCCTGACCAAAACTGTGCCATCACTGGACAACTCCATATCATGTGAATCAAGGTTCCCCTTTCTGCGCCACATCTAGAGCATTGAGGAGTATCCAATATTTAATATATTTTATTAAAAATCAAACAATAATTTTCAATACATATTATGTAACATCATTAATAATTTTCTCCATTCCTGCCCACCTAAATACCCAAAGTAGAAGAACATGGTTGATTTCAATAACTCTGTATCTAAGCATTGAGAGGTCACCATTAGTTTGCTTACTTGGCTGTGTTGAAGATTTGCCCATCTCTGATTTGTTTAATAAGCTAGCCATAGTGAGAATGTTATACATGGCCAGAAAACGTATTGCTCGATATTAGTTGCAGGAGACCTCTCCAACATAAAGAGAATTCATAGATAAGGTGAACTGGCTGATTTCTATGTAGAAACCTACGGTATATACACAAAATGGGGGCAATAGAGAAATTCTTGAATGTCGGCTGCTGGGATTGATGTATCTCTATTGTGTGGTAGTAGTCATAGGTAATTATTGTGATATTGAATTTTGTTTCACATTTTTTGTTCCTTCCACAGATGACCAGATTTTTTCTCTTTTAAGGTATGATGTGCATATTTTGTGATGGGAGCCTGGGTGGGAAATATCTCTGGCACATGCATAGTACAGAAATTATAATGTACCTGTAATTTTTGGTTTGAGTTTTGTATTGAACATTAGAGAATGTTTAAAAAACATTATTGGATAAAAAAAAATAAAAAAAAAAGCATTTGAAGGAAAAAGTGGGTGACAATAGGCCCATAAAATACAATGTCATTTAGAGCCTACTACATTTTGCAAAGGTGAACTGATACTATACGGCCTCATGTACATGACTGTTGGATGTTTAGCGGCCCCTAATATAACAGTCCTATCCTTGTCCGTAATGCGGACAATAATAGGACATGTTCTATTTTTTTTTTTGCAGAGCAGACATACGGACCTGCTATGTTCGGCAGCGAGAAAAAGAGAGGGCTGTTGACCACAGTAGTTGCTGTAGAGGCCAACAAGGGCTGTAGGTCGTGGCATCTTTAATTTTACCAATTGTTTCGGTTTAAGCAACGTGGCCTTCACCCATACTATGTTCTTATATCAAGGATCTGGCAATAGACAGAATTGTGTGCAGAAGATTCCCATTTATCTCAAACCTCCAGTTCCAGCCTAGCTAATCGAGACTGCATGCCTAGATGTAGAGCCCAGGTTTCATGCGTATGCTGTACAGGATGAAAACAGTTTAGGTCTCATCTTTATTCCCAGCACAAGCTACGTTCCTAGTATGTCCTTCCCCATATCTCTAGTGTTGAATTACTCACTGATAATTCTAGCAGGTCTTATTCACCAAAAGGCCACGCTGAGTTTTGTTATGACAACTGAGCGCTTAATTGTGTTGTTCTGTGAACCATGAATATTCATTGCAGCCGAGCAACAATTAAACGCTCTGTCACCACGCGTGTAAAAGGCGAGAAGAGGGCATGTCTGACCTGCAATCTGTCAGCCGGGCTGCCACGAGCAAAACGACAGAGAGCCGTAGTGATGAGGAGTTAAGACATATGAAAAGCAATGTTTATCCAGAAGGAGGGTAACTGTAGGCAGTGAGCAATTAAATGATTCTCAGCCTGCAAGGAACTGGCACAAGGTGTTTTGCTGTTAATGCCAACATGCCAAGTGCGCTAGCTCGCAGCAAACATCAGGAAACTCAATACATAAAGTGATTTCAAGGTTTCAGCTCTGGACTTAGGATGCAACAAGTCAAAGGACAAGTCAGTGAGACTGGCTGACCTGTTGCATGTGCATCTGGCAGGTGAAGGCATCTGTGCTGGTCATATGTGTCCAAGTATTAATATATGGAAATGGTCCTCTAAGAGCAACAGCGGCATTGTCTTTACACCCAGAGGCTCTACTTTCACTGCAACTGCTGCGCCCCCTGAATTTTGATCGACAGGGCCAGGCAGCGTAAACATGATCACATTTGTCCCTGACCTCCTAAAGTCAATCAAAGTGGAGGGTGCGGCAGTTGCAGAGAGAGCAGAGCCTCTAGGTGTAACGACAACGCCCCTGTTGCTCCTAGAGGCTCATTTGCATATAATAAAACATCATTTTTCTCAGCAATGTGGGCACATATGATCATTGGACCAACATGGATCCCTTCAGCTGCCAAGTGCAAATGTAACAGGTGTGGGGACTCGCTCTGGTAGACCGGATTAGCGGACGCAGTATAGAGGCAACAAGTTCTTTGGATCAAACAGTTCAGTGTTTTATTCACACTTTAGGCAAGTGACAAAACAGGCAGTCATATTCAAACAAAAAGTCACCTTGCGGTGTTGGTGGTAATTCACACCATGCAGCAATTCTTCCTCAAAGAGTCCTTGCTGATAGCAGCACCAACCTGTTTTCACGCCAAACAGGTAGAAAGCCTTCATCCAGACACAAGGCTCCCAGATCCCAACACAGACATGGCTTCTGAGCCCAGCTGCCTATTTAAGGACAGCGAGGTGCTGCCAAAACCCGGACCGGCATTTAAAATCCGGTCCGGTGTTTGACCTCTCCTGGCTGTAAATCAGCCCAGCAGCACATGCTGGGAGGAAAATACCTGTTTTTCCAGACCAAACCTCTCACTGTGTCACACAGGTCAGACAGTGTCATAGGTACAAATCTGCTGACATATGCCCTTTAAGCCACAAACATATCCGTCACATTCAATACGCCAAACTGAAACAGAAACCCAATCTGTGCTTTTTTGCCGCAGAATCCATGCCAAAATCTCTGTGAACTCTCCCACAGGTTACACACACTACATGTTATATAGCATGCAACAAGTAAACAACTTTTCTCATTAGGCGAGAAAAGGATAACATTAGATGTTCAGCAGGTCCCAATGAAATTGGCGGGTTTACACGACATTCAGCTAATAAGTATGGCCAATAGGAGTGGGTTGAGGTCATTTGATGTCAGTTAAGAAAATTGTAATTTTTTTATTTTTATTTTTTGTGGATAGAAAGAAAAAAGACTGATCACTGTGTCTACCAGGGTCCATGCACATTAGAGTGCTGACAGAACCGAGCGAATGCTATAGGCTCTGCCAACCAAAACAGTATGTGCTACTTTACATACCCACGTGGCCATCAACAAGTGTACTGCAATTGAAAGCATCACTGAAAACTACTAGAACGAGTAATTTTGCTATTTGACCTTTTAGTCTATTTAAATATGATCATGCTGATAAAAAAAACTTTCGTTCTGACAGCAGTTAAATATCTGGGTCCAGAGGAAAGCAGGTTTTCTATTAATTTAGAAGGAAAGATCCAAGCCACACACAAGTAGAAAGGCTCTTGTATTCCATTACAGGAGTACAATGATGCATTTAAAGAGAATGAGGAGTATCTGACATCTGTTTCCTAGGTGTTCCTGCTGTTTTGATTCATAACTATTCTTCGGCGCCGCATATTTTTATACTCAATCTTTCCAAATAGGGAAGGAAGCAAAGCAAGCAGAAGCTTCAATACTGCTGCAATAAATAACAGAGAATGCTTGATTTGTGCTGCGGTGAGTACATTAAAGCCAATTATCTTCAGAAAGAAAGTGAATAAGGAGGCTGCAGATAATAAAAATGACAACCTGGGCCATGTCTGAAAAACATCCTGCAATTTGTATTCGGGGTGCATTACTTGAGGAAAAAACGTAATCACTTTAATTAAGAACACTAGAACACAGTTCTACGTAAATTAGGGTTTAATTATAAAAGGAAAACATTTACGGAAACCGTTGCTGCAACGGTAGTGATAAAACCGGTGAAAAGCATTAACCTGTCCCAAATTAAAAGGACGCTCCTGCAGTGGAGGTGCATTAACATTACTGACCACGTTTCCCAGTGAAATCATGCTGGAAGATCATTTTTCCGACTTAGCAAAGTGTTACACTAAGCGATTTTGCTCTAATAACACAAAGGCAATTTCTGCTAACAGCAATTTAGTCCAGCAGATCGAAATGACTAAAAAATGCTGTTCTATTGAAATCAATGAAATCTGACAACTAGCTGGTGCAAGGAAGAAGAAGAAGAATATATGTTAATCTGGAATTACAAAGATTTTGGTGGCTGCAAACTGAATGGTGGAATAGATACCCTCCGCCAATCAGATATTGGTGGCCTATCCTGGGGAATACCCCTTTAAAAGATAAATGTGTAGCCAAATTTTTTTTCCAGTTAAAGCTAAATAGCACCACATACAGGTATCTTTTATGTGTTTTTATTTTGTAATTGCCGATTTTTTATTCTATTTTCTGAACATGATTATGGGGGCAGCCATCTTGCCTAAGCCTATTCCTATCAGCATTAAGGGTCCATTCACACGTCAGCATGAATGGGTCCACACCAATTCCACAATTTTACGGAACAGGTGCGGACCCATTCATTTCAAAGGGCCTGCAAAAGATGCAGACAGCACAATGTGTGCTATCCGCATCCGCATTTCTGTTCCGCGGCCCCGCAAAAAAAGATAGAGCATGTGGATAAGAATAGGCATTTCTATCATAGTGTCGGCCATGTGCGGTTCCAAAAATGCGTAACGCACATGGCCAGTGTCTGTGTTTTGCGGACCGTAAAACACTTGCGGATGTGTGAATGGACCCTTAGAGATATGCTTTACAGCAGTCACCATAGGCCATAGACACAATAAACAGGAAGAGACCTCATTGATTTCTATGGGAGAGTCCAGGCATGTTCTGTGACCTGTGCAGAGGTCAGAAGCTCTAACAATCACCTACTGTGAATGATGGTTTTGGTTAGGGTTGTCCCGATACCGATACTAGTATCGGTATCGGGACCGATTCCGAGTTTTCTCGGCGGTACTCAGCCGCCGATACCCCGCCCCGATACATAAATAGAATACTATGGGCGTAACTATGGGCGGGGCCCGGTGCAGTCACTGTACTCTTACACCGGGCCCCGCCGCTCACCAAAGTATTTATAAACGTGAATCCTTATCCTGTTATTAAGTTGAACTAACGCTGCCCTCTCCCATGTTCCCCTGTATCCCCACAGCACTTACTTAAGCTTCCATAGCAGGCAGAGCAGACGGCAGCAGTAACGTCACTCACTGACGTAGAGCGCCTGCTCCGCCCACTTTATGAGTGAAGCAGGCGGAGCAGACGCGCAACGTCAGTGAGTGACGTTACTGGTGCCGTCTGCTCTGCCTGCTATGGAAGCTTAAGTAAGTGCTGTGGGGATACAGGGGCACATGGGAGAGGGCAGCGTTAGTTCAACTTAATAACAGGATAAGGATTCACGTTTATAAATACTTCGGTGAGCGGCGGGGCCCGGTGTATTGGGGGACACTGTTATGAGGGGGATCTGTGGATGACATATAGCAGTGTCATCCACAGATCCTCCCCATAACAGTTCCATCCACAGATCCCCTATAACAGCACCATCCACAGATCCCCCACCAAATAACAATGCCATCCTCAGATCCCCCCACCCCATAACAATGCCATCCACAGATATCCCACCCCATAGCAGTACCATCCACAGATCCCCATAACAGTGCCATCCACAGATCCCCCATAACAGTGCCATCCACAGATCCCCCATAACAGTGCCATCCACAGATCCCCATAACAGTGCCATCCACAGATCCCCCATAACAGCACCATCCACAGATCCCCATAACAGCGCCATCCACAGATCCCCCATAACAGTGCCATCCACAGATCCCCCATAACAGTGCCATCCACAGATCCCCCATAACAGTGCCATCCACAGATCCCCCATAACAGTGCCATCCACAGGTCCCCCATAACAGTGCCATCCACAGATCCCCCACATGACAGTGCGTCATCCACAGATCCCCCAAAACGGTCACATGACATTTAAAAAAAGTATCGGTATTCGGTATCGGTGACTACTTGAAAAAAAGTATCGGTACTTGTACTCGGTCCTAAAAAAGTGGTATCGGGACAACCCTAGTTTTGGTCTTATCTATTTATGGGCGATATCTGTCATTTTAATCCGGCCTGTAATGATAAGCAAATAACTGCAGTAACATGCTCTGTACAGACCAAGACGTGGAGCCTATTATTAGGTTTAGGGGTCAGATAAAAACTGCAAAATTGTATGCTTTTTTAGAATAGATATTGACATGGAAAATTAAAAACATCACCAAAATTTATTTTAAATAGGTTTAAAATAAAAAAAACAATGGGTCACTTTCTCATGACACATTCCCATCAAGTATCCTACAAAGTTTTAAGTGTTGAAGGTAAAAATGGCATTTCACTTTCAATCCACAATGTCATTAATAAAGAGATTTCAAAGAATTGGACTCTCGACATAGATCCCTGCAGTTTCCCTCTTCTGATTTCCGTCCAAGTACACAGAGATAAAAAATAAAAAAATTACATGAGAACTCCTCATGAAAATCAATCCTGCTTAGGCTGAATTCACACATCCGTGGAACACTGTCCGTGAGGTGAGTGCAGGAGCGCATGGAGTCATTGGTTGCTTTGACGCCGTGCGCTTTGTGCCGCCGCCGCAGTACAGTAATACACTCGCATGATCTATACGAGTGCATTATTGTACAGCAGCAGTGGCATGAAGCGCACAGCGCCATAGCAACCAATGACGCCGTGTTCTACGGACGTGTGAATTCAGCCTAAGCAGGATGCCAGTCCGGTATCTCACGGACCGTGTTCTACGGACGTGTGAATTCAGCCTAAGCAGGATGCCAGTCCGGTATCTCACGGACCGTGTTCCACGGACGTGTGAATTCAGCCTAAGCAGGATGCCAGTCCGGTATCTCACGGACCGTGTTCCACGGACGTGTGAATTCAGCCTAAGCAGGATGCCAGTCCGGTATCTCACGGACCGTGTTCCACGGACGTGTGAATTCAGCCTAAGCAGGATGCCAGTCCGGTATCTCACGGACCGTGTTCTACGGACGTGTGAATTCAGCCTAAGCAGGATGCCAGTCCGGTATCTCACGGACCGTGTTCCACGGACGTGTGAATTCAGCCTAAGCAGGATGCCAGTCCGGTATCTCACGGACCGTGTTCCACGGACGTGTGAATTCAGCCTAAGCAGGATGCCAGTCCGGTATCTCACGGACCGTGTTCCACGGACGTGTGAATTCAGCCTAAGCAGGATGCCAGTCCGGTATCTCACGGACCGTGTTCCACGGACGTGTGAATTCAGCCTAAGCAGGATGACAGTCCGGTATCTCACGGACAGTGTTCCACGGACGTGTGAATTCAGCCTAAGCAGGATGACAGTCCGGTATCTCATGGACAGTGTTCTACGGACGTGTTAATTCAGCCTTAGGAGTGAAACTCTTCTAACAGACGAGTCATTTGAAGTCGTTAGTGAAATATCCTGCTCATTCAATGGTTAACCTGAAGTTTTTATTTTTTTTATATAAAGATCAGAATAGACAAAAAAACAGTCCCGCAAATTTGGTAAAAATCTTGTAAAGCTATATTAACATTGAAATCCTATAGAGCTCTAATATAGAACATTACCTGGATAACTGTTTGAATCTTCACCCAAACCTCAGCCATGTCATAGAGTTTAATGTCCCCATCTTGACTTGTGGGAGAAGCCACAGTTTCCTGGAGATATCCCAGAACTACAGAATGAGCAGAGGTCACTGCGTTAAACTTATCAAACAAAAGCTCCAGAAGCTCGAGAAGAAGCCTGAAGGAGAAAGAGAGTAAACATGTTAATGGTAAGCATTTTATATGAACCAACTCTATAGAAAAGAGTTATTAAAACGCGTTGCTCAGCTGTAGCATACTCTTTACATTCTACATTAACATTCTTCTTTCTCTTCTTGGATATGTAGATATTTTATGGGCAATCTTTATCTGTAAACAAGCTAGGCTTTTTTTCCTCTAATGGGAGGTAAGCCGCTAAGGTATATGGCAGAGGCTTATTCCCCTCGCTACATTGACATAACATGCACATTCTGCTAAGCAGAGCGTGCAGGTTTATAGTGCAGATTTCAGGAGATAACGCTGCAAGCCAACTGAGAATAAGCATTTGGCTAACCACAATCTCATGTGTATTGCCAGCTTTAGAGGATCTGTCATCACTTTCCCTCAAAACATTATTGTGTTAATTATTATCTAGTGTTAGGTCAATTGGCGCTATTTAAGTGACTGTTACAGAGAGGAGTCATTATTACTTTTGTCCCTCACTACGTTACTAACCGATCCACAAAGTCATGGTTTGGCCAGTTTGGTGTGGAGAAACTCGAGTGGCCTGCATATAGCTCTGGTCTCAACCCTCAACCACATCAGACACCTTTACAATTCATTGGAACACTGATTGCGAGCCACAACTATTTATCCAACATCAATGCTTGACCTCAAACACTCTTTAGGGCAAATGGGCACAAATGCCCACAGATATGCTCCAACATTTTGTGGAAACCCATCCCAGGAGAGTGGACACTGTAACAGAAGCACAAGCAGACCTAACTGTATAACCAATCATGGTATGAAATAGATGTCTAACAAGTTTGTATGGGTGTGATAATAAGGTATCCACATATTTGTGGTCATATTGTCCATATGCAGTAACGTTTTACAATTGAGAACATATCCCTAGGATACGTTATCTATATCAGATTGGCAGAGGTCCAACCATTCTTCATCCCAGCCAAGTACCTGTTCTGCAGTAGCACCATCGAGAGGAGTAAGAGCTGGAACTGAATAGTTTTATCCATTCTGTCGTGGATGGAGCTGGATACTGCTCCCAATGAAGTAAATGAGAGCAGCACTGCAGCCACCAGTTTCGTCCTCTATATGCCTATTTCCAGAGCTTGCGCTTCCCCCTACAGCCATTATTATTTAGAATTTTTCATATATTTTTTCTTGCATTTTTTATATAAAAAGACGCTTTGATAATGCAATAGTGTTTTTATTTTTATCATGATCTGTTCTGTTTGTTAATATTTTCCATGATGTATGAAGACATGCAGATTACACTTTAGTTAGTGAAACTATATAAACTTTTTGGATATGGAGGAGAAAGTATTTAGAATGAAAAAATCCAATTGAGAGGATACCCATCGACTTTAAGACCTGTGGAAATAATATTTGGGAACATCCAATTCCCTTCTCCTGGTCACGCCTCATCTGAGTCACACCCCCTTTTGCAATTAAACCTCTACTATAAAAAGAGAGAACAAATGGTATACTGTTGACCACTGATGAAGGGACAGTAAGTCCCGAAACGCGTTTGGTGAAAAGAGGAGAAAACAGTATACCAGTGACACATTGTACAGTGAAATATAACCTAATTCTGGCATTTGAAAGCGGGTACGCCGAGTATCCCTGCACCAATACCCCCACCTATTAAGGGGAGAAATCCAAGGAGAAACCGACTTTTCCTCACACCACGTGGGACGCCACGAGGTACGCTGACAAAGCGCAACCATCCGAGCCGGATAGAACGCATCCCCCCAGAGGTTGCTGCGATACACGCATCCAAGCATCAGTGGATGAGTAAAGTAGCCAGTGCGGCACTCCGACTAAATAAGGAGAGTATTTGACAACACAGTATTTGGCAACACGCTATCAGCCATTAACTGACTGTGCCATCAATCAGACACACAGGATTCTTTAGATGTACAGTTGCACCGGAGTCAAGAACAGCGTACACTTCTACTTAATAGTGCATGAACCCTTGCACAACTGGGAATACAATCACCGGTCCTTATCAAAAATAGCTATAGGACTTTAAATCTATTCTGTGTTACTAATGAGACACACAGGACTTTATGTACCTACCTTCACCGGAGATAGCAGCAGTGTACACTCTAAGTGATAACAGCCACAGCATTTTATTTATATTTCTACTCGATACATTCATATTAATCACAGTTATTTGTAATTCTCTACAGTATTGCTTTGAAATTTTATATTTCTTCATAATTGTATTTTATATTTGTATTTGGTTTTAGAATAAATTTCTTTTTAATATTATTGGATTATACTTCCTCAACCTCCAGAGATCTGAGTGCCCTCCAACCATCTAAATTTGATTTCTATAACATTATATTTACGGGCTCGGGGTGTTGCCCTGGGAAAGAGCACCTACTCCGTGATATTACTTGCTGCTGAGACACTGATATTCAGATTAATGTAAAGTTATGCATCTTGGCAGTAATAATATCCGTGCTTCATATGTCCTAGGTGATGTAACACTGGGAGAGTCACTTATAGAGAAGGATTTGGGTGTCCTTGTAGATGGTAGATTAAATAAGAGCATATAATGTCAATCAGCTGCTTCTAAGGCCACCAGGATATTGTCATGCATTAAACGAGGGATGGACTCCCGGGGCAGGGATGTAATATTACCACTTTACAAAGTGCTGGTGTGGCCTCATCAGTAATATGCAGTTCAGTTCTGGGCACCAGTCCATAGAAAGAACACACTACAGCTGGAAAAAGTACAGAGGAGAGCGACTAAAATGATAAGGGCCATGGAGGGTCTTAGTTATGAAGAAAGCTTAAAATAATTGAATTTATTTAGTCTTGAGAAGAGATGTCTAAGGGGTAACCTGATTAACCTGTACAAATATATAAATGGGCCATACAAAAATACAGTGAAAAACTGTTTCATGTAAAATGCGCTCAAAAGACAAGGGGGCACTGCCTCCGATTGGAGAGGAAAAAGTTCAGTCTCCGGAAGCGTCAAAGCTTCTTTACTGTAAGAACTGTGAAGCTGTGGAATAGACTTCCTCAGGACATGGTCACAGCAGGAACAGTGGACAGTTGTAAAAAGGGTTTAGATGAATTCTTAAAAGTAAATATTAATGCTTATGAAAATGTGTAGAAATCTGAGTCTCACTTCCTATTGGGATTCGCATCCCCACCTATCCCTTGTTTGAACTTGATGGACTTATGTCTTTTTTCAACCATATTAACTATGTAACCCCTTTAAGAAAAACATGAAATACCCCCCCCCCCCCATAGCGATGAGGAAAAAGCAAAGGTATTACTTTTTTCTTTCTCTACTGTACTCACTGAGGAAAATAAACGGTCAGATGAAATGCAAAATGTAAAATAAATTTCCCAAATTGCCCTGTCTGACCCAGGAAGAAGTACAGCGGCGTCTTAAAAAGATTAAAATAAATAGACAAATCACCAGGACCAGATGGCATACACCCCCGTATCCTAAGAGAATTAAGTAATATCACAGCCAGACCCTTATTTCTGATATTTAAGGACTCTATACTGACAGGGAGTGTTCCACAGGATTGGCGCATAGCAAATGTAGTAAATATATTCAGAAATGGTCCAAAAACAGAGCCCGGAAACTATAGGCCGGTAAGTTTAACATCTGTTCAGGTAAACTGTTTGAAGTTTTTCTAAGAGATGCTATCTTGGAGTACCTCAATGAAAATAAGCGTATAAAACAGTATCAGCAGGGCTTCATGAGGCATCAGTCAAGTCAAACTAAGTTAATCAGTTTCTATGAGGAGGTAAGTTCTAGACTTGACAGCAGTGAATCAATGAAGGTCGTATCTTGACTTCTCCAAAGCATTTGTACCGCATGAAAGGTTAGTATATAAAATGAGAATGCTTGGAATGGGAGATGATGTCTGTATGTGGGTAAGTAACTGGCTCAGTGATATAAAACAGAGGGTGGTTATTAACGGTACACACTCAGATTGGGTCACTGTCACTAGTGGGGTACCACAGGAGTCAGTCTTGGATCCTATTCTCTTCAATATATTTATTAATGATCTTGTACAAGGCTTGCACACTAAAATATAAATTTTGCAGATTAAGACTAAACTGTGTAAAGTAATTTACACTGAAGAGGGCAGTATACTACTACAGAGGGATCTGGTTAGATTGGAGGCTTGGGCAGATAAGTGGCAGGTGAGGTTTAACACTGACAAATGTAAGGTTATGCACATGGGAAGAAATAATGCAAGTCACCAGTACATACTAAATTGTAAAACACTGGGTAACACTGACATGGAAAAGGACTTAGGAATTTTTGTGAAACTAAGCTGTAGAAACCAGTGTCAGGCAGCTGCTGCCAAGGCCAATAAGATAATGGGGTGCATCAAAAGGGGCATAGATGCCCGGGATGAGAACATAGGCCTGCCACTTTACAAATAACTAGTCAGACCACACATGGAGTACTATGTACAGTTCTGGGCTCCTGTGAACAAGGCAGACATAGCCGAGCTGGAGAGGGTACATAGGAGGGCAACTAAACTAATAAATGGAATGGGAGCACTACAGTACCCTGAAAGATTATCAAAATTAGGGTTATTCACTTTAGAAAAAAGACGACTGAGTGGAGATCTAATTACTATGTATAAATATATCGGGGGTCAGCACAGAGATCTCTCCCATCATCTATTTATCCCCAGGACTGTGACAAGGGGACATCCTCTGCGTCTGGAGGAAAGAAGGTTTGTACACAAACATAGAAGAGGATTCTTTACGGTAAGAGCAGTGAGACTATGGAACTCTCTGCCTGAGGAGGTGGTGATGGTGAGTACAATAAAGGAATTCAAGAGAGGTCTGGGTGTATTTCTGGAGTGTAATATTACATGTTATAGTTACTACAGGTGGGTTGTTAATCCGGGGAGTTGGAGTCCGAAAGGAATTTTTTCCCCTAAAGGAAGGAAAATGTGTTTCTACCTCACAGTTTTTATTTTTTTTGCCTTCCTCTGGATCAACTTGCAGGATAACAGGCCGATCTAGATGGACAGATGTCTTTTTTTCAGCATTATAAGCTATGTTACTATGTATTATATGCCGTTATAAATTATAACAAAGGATTCCCTCTGAGATATGCACATTTGATCTGTTATGTGTTCGAGGATTCCATCATATTTTGTGTATGTAAAGCTTATGTGTAACGCATGTCTATCAATGACACAATTCAAGACAACAGACTCTGAAATGTAATATTTACATGTAGAATATTAATTGTGTGATATTACATCAAAGTGACTAGCAATAGAAACTTTTTCACAGCAATAGATCTCTAAGGGTACTTTCACACTAGCGTTATTCTTTTCCGGTATTGAGTTCCGTCCTAGGGGCTCAATACCGGAAAAAAAAATGATCAGTTTAAGGGCTCATGCACACGACCAAGACAAACAGTCCGTGAGCGGGCCATATGTCCCGGAGTGGCATACATGGTGCGCACGGGAGCGGACAGCATCATAGGTTACTATGATACTGTGCGCATCGGGCCGCCCGCGGGACTATTGCCCTGCACTCAGATGATCTTATAACCTATGATGCTGTGCTCTCCCATGCATGCCACTCCGGGACATATGTCCCGCTCAAGGACTGTTTGTCTTGGTCGTGTGCATGAGCCCTTAAACTGATCAGTTTTTTTCCGGTATTGAGCCTCTAGGACCGTATGTCTTGGAGGGCATACGGTCGTGTGCATGAGCTCTAATCCTAATGCATTCTGAATGGAGAGCATTCCTTTCAGTATGCATCAGTTCAGTCCCTCTTACTGTATTTGGTCGGAGAAAAGCATGCTGCGGTATTTTCTCCGTCCAAAATTCCGGAACACTTGCCAGAATGCCGGATCCGGCATTAATTCCCAAATGTATTAGTGACAGATCAAGCATTAAAATTGCCGCATTGATGGATCTGGTCTTCCGGCATGCGCAGACCTTTAAAAATGTGAAATTAATAAATACCGGATCCGTTTTTCCGGATGACACCAGAGAGACAGATCCGGTATTTCAATGCATTTGTCAGACGGATCCGCATCCGGATCAGTCTACAAACGATACTGAACTGCCTGCCGGATCCTCACAACGCAAGTGTTTAAAGTACCCTCAATTAGAATTTTAATTTAAATTTTTTTATTTAGGAAATCAGATATGACAGTTTTGTGGTGTAACAAAGTCGCATGTCATGGAAACTGCAACATTTTCATAGCAGCTGCAACATTTTTGTGACATTTCTTGATGCTCACCACTTTTCACAGTGATCTATGTTTAAGGCCTCTTTCACACTTGCGTTGTTGGGATCCGGCATGCACTTCCGTTGCCGGAGGTGCCCGCCGGATCCGGAAAAACGCAAGTGTACTGAAAGCATTTGAAGACGGATCCGTCTTCAAAATGCGTTCAGTGTTACTATGGCACCCAGGACGCTATTAAAGTCCTGGTTGCCATAGTAGGAGCGGGGAGCAGGGGAGCGGTATACTTACAGTCCGTGCGGCTCCCGGGGAGCTCCAGAATGACGTCAGAGCGCCCCATGCGCATGGATGACGTGATCCGTGCGCTTGGGGCGCCCTGACGTCACTCTGGAGCTCCCCGGGAGCCGCACGGACGGTAAGTATACTGCTCCCCCGCTCCCAGCTACACTTTACCATGGCTGTCAGGACTTTAGCGTCCCGGCAGCCATGGTAACCACTCTGAAAAAGCTAAACGTCGGGTCCGGCAATGCTCCGAAACGACGTTTAGCTTAAGGCCGGATCCGGATCAATGCCTTCCAATGGGTATTAATTCCGGATCCGGCCTTGCGGCAAGTGTTCCGGATTTTTGGCCGGAGCAAAAAGCGCAGCATGCTGCGGTATTTTCTCCGGCCAACAAACGTTCCGTTCCGGAACTGAAGACATCCTGATGCATCCTGAACGGATTTCTCTCCATTCAGAATGCATTAGGAGAATCCTGATCAGGATTCTTCCGGCATAGAGCCCCGACGACGGAACTCTATGCCGGAAGACAATAACGCAAGTGTGAAAGAGCCCTAAGAGCTAAAAGTGAGATTAGACCTGGATTATTCTTTTCCGGTATTGAAATCTGTTCAGGGCTCTCAATACCAGAAAAAAAACGCATCAGTTTTGTCCTAATGCGTCCTGAATGGAAAGCAATCTGTTCAGTGTGCATCAGGGAGTCTTCCGTTCCGTCCCTTCTACTGTATTTGCCCGGACAAAATACCGCAGCTCACTGAGGTTTTTTTTTCGGACAAAATCCCTGAACACTACCGTATTAATTTACATAGAGATGTATTAATGCCGGATCCGGTTTTCAGGTCTGAGCATGCGCTGGGACATAAAGGAGCTATCTTCACTTTTGATTTAAATACTGTATCCGTTATTACGGATAATACAGATCAGATATTTCACCGGTATCCGTTTACATACGGTTTACTGGATCCGGCAGGCAGTTCCATTACTATTCCAACGCTAGTGTGAAAGTACCTTCATGGCTCGGTTACTATGTGGGACTTTTGCACCAGGTAACCCCCTGGTCTACTTTTACACCTAAGGTGTAAACCATGTTACACTCACACCAGATATATTATTAGGGTGCACCAGTTCATAAACTTTGTGCCGGCACACAAAGCAAAGACAGACCTAAAACTGACACAAAAACAACCTCAAATGATAAATGACCCCCTTTGTGCATTGAGGTCAACTCTAAGCAAAAATGTCCTCAAATGTACCACTAAGATTTGCAGCAATGCAAAACCGTCAATAGGAATAAGAATCATACGACTAGGAAAACAAGGAAGTGACTGGTGAAAAACAGACAGATGCAGTGGCATTGTGACTTAAGGATAGGCACCAAAACTGAATCGACAAGTCTGTAAATGACAGATGCCTTTAGGCCCCTCTTCTTGTTTTGGCTTGCTGAAATGAATGACCTTATTGGAAGTGACTGGTACTCTTCAACCTAATCACCAAAAGAATAACATCTTCTTCCCCCAAAACTCTATACAACTACTGTAAATGTGGTACAGATGGGTCATTTGTGACTTCTGAGTGTCTGGAAGAAAAGACACAATCCGTCACAATGTAAAGGCATTCTTTTTTCTTCTTTTTGGTGCAACTAAATTTAACAGTTAAGGATAGTTTCATACTAGAGCTAAACTGTTCTGGTAGAGGAACAGCCTGCCGGAGTTCATCATATCCAGCATAGCCGTATACCACCTTTCGGCGCTATTATCTACTGGCCTGCCAAAACAGTTTAGCACTAGTGTGCAACTTACCTTAGTTTTAGATTAATAAACCTAAACATGGGTTACTTTTATTTCATTTTCTCTTCACATTACGAGTAACACTGGCAGAACAATCCCTCAATACAGCATGATCTGTCATTACATTACTGACACATATTCACATGCATCAGTTTGCGGTATAGGCTACCTAGATTACAATTTACACTGCTGCATTGATGAACGGACAATTATTGATTCCTTCCCGACAATTGCCTGCTCATCAGTAGAGGTGTAGAGCTGCATTTACATGTAGCAATCAACTCTGCTGTATAAGGCCTCTTGCACTCGAACGTTGTGCGGCCCACATATTGCGGGTTCGCAACACAAGGGCACCAGCCCGTGTGCACTCCGCATCACGGATGCGCTCCCATTCACTTGAATAGGTCAGCAATCACAGAAAGGCGGAACGGAAGCATGGATCGGAACGCAGTGCTTCTGTGGGTGTTTCTGTCCGTGCCTCCACACCGCAAAAAAATAGAACTTGTTCCATTTTTTTGTGGTGTGGACGGATCACGGACCCATTCAAGTTGAATGGGTCTCGATCTGTCTCGGCCACCGCACAGACGTTGCCTGTGCATTGGGGACCACAAATTGCAGTCCCTAATGCACGGAACGGATGCACAATGTTCGCGTGCAAGACACCTAAGGATGAGTGGTGGCTAATGCTATTCATTGTTTCTGGGCAGATCACTGTTCAGACTTTTCTGATAATCTGCCCGACAATTGGCCAGTCTAAATGAAGCATTAATTATAATGCCTATGCCCACCTAAGGCTACTTTCACACTAGCGTTTTAGTTTTCCGGTATTGATATCAGTCATATGGGCTCAATACTAGAAAAAAGCGCTTCAGTTTTGTCCCCATTTATTGTTAATGGGGACAAAACTGAACTGAACGCGAAATGCATTCTGTTCCGTTTAGTTGCGTTCTCATACCGGAGAGCAAACCACAACATGTTGTACTTTGCTTTCCGTCCTGGGATGTGGAGCAAGACAATGGGGACGGATTCATTTTCTCTGCCACAATAGAAAACGGATCCGTCCTCCATTGGCTTTCAATAGAGTTCATGACGGATCCGTCTTGGCAATGTTACAGATAATACAACCAGATCCGTTCATAACGAATGCAGACGGTTGTATTATCAGTAACGGAAGCGTTTTGCTGAACCCTGCCGGATCCAGTAAAAACTCTAGTGTGAAAGCAGCCTTACAAACAATTTTTTATTCTTTAAAAAAAAATAAAAGCAACTTTGCCATAGGTGTTAAAGATTTCCTTTTTTTTTTCTCTACAGCTCCTATGCAGACTAATGCTGCATTTACACTGCGCAATCTAGCAGGCAATTATTGGGAAGGCACCATTCCTTCCCGATAACTGCCTCGTCATCAGTGGAGGAAAAAGCAGCAATCTCTTCCAGTATGGGGAGGAAAGATGGGGTGATCATCGGGTGATCCTGTCGTTCATATAGGCACCACCAATCATTATTTCTGGACAGCAGATTGTGCGATTGTGCTGTCTAAACAGGAATCTGCTGCCTAGAAACAATGATGCTGTGTGGGGACGAGGGATTACTATAGCAATCCCTCATCCTCATACTGTGAAGGAGATCCCAGCATGTAAATGTGCGGTCTCCTTCACTGAGCGAGCAGCCATCGGCCCATCTAAACCCACCTTAACTTACCAAATGCAGATTAGAACAAAGTAGCGGGTAAATGGAATAAATTATGAGACTGCAGGATTACACTACACGGAATCTGTTTACGGTCTATTACCATGGAAAAGGCCAGTCTGCATAGGAGCCGTAGAAATACGTTTTTTTTTTGTAATGAAGCCATTTTGCAAATTTGCGTTGTTTTTCACTTTAGATTTGAGACAACAAAAATTCAAAGGTGGACATATGGGGTCATTTATTAACACTGGCGTCTTAATACCCCTTGCTTGGAGCATCATGCGCCTAAGCTATGTAGAGGTGCTGGCCTCGACATAACTTAGGCGCATCCACCGCCGACCTAAATCTACGGTAGCTCCCTTGCTGGAGTAGATTTAGATCATTTTCTATACCTAAAACAGGCGTGGAAAATGATAAATAAAATGGTCCGGCAGACCCACGCCCCTTCCCATGTCACGACCCTTTTTTTTTTATTTTTTTTTTTAGACCTGGCACGAGCAGGGAAAAGTCCCAAGATTTGTCCGCAAATCCCCTTTGCAGCCGAATCTGCGACAGATATACGCCAAATAATTGGCGTATATCTAATAATAAATGACCACCATAGTCTTTAAATAAGATTCTTTATGGGTTTCAATTAACAATAAAACAAGGTCTAAGACAAAACTTCTAAACTCATTAAAGAGAATCGGTTACCAGAAAATCCACTATTAACACCGGCACAGTGCCTTGTAGGACTATTTCTGCTGAATGTAATTCAAACTTTCCACTTAGTGAATCCAAATGCAAATGAGCAGTTAAGTGCAACAAGGGCAGGCCCAAGCCTCTCTGGTGATGTGTTTCATCAGCTCCTGCTGTACAGAAACTCTTCAAAAATTTAGGCAATCCGTATTTTTAGCACATCAATGCAGTGCAAATTACAAATGATTGTTCACATGCAATAAATATCTTACTGTGGTTGATTTTCCTGGGTCACAGCTTCTCCTCGCTGATAGCCGTTGTCTGCCACCTGAGTGGTAGAGCGCTTTACAATTTGTTTTAGCTCTTGTTCTAGGCGCTCCTTTATGGCTTTCACCGTCTCGGGGATCTTTTTCAGCTTTGCCAGACCTTTAATGAGAACTCCCATAAACACTGTGCTGTTCTCCTCAGGGTCAGAATCGGGATCGTCTTTGATGTCTTGAAGGTTTAGGTCCTTTACTGTAAATATAACCATCAAAGTAAGCACAAAGAAACAAAACGGCACAGAGAGAAAATAACATGACGCATTCAAGGGTACAGACACTGCCAAATTGTGCACAGGAGAGAGTCAATAGCAGGGCACTGAAGTACCAGTATATGCTGGTCACCTACAACCCCTCTAAAAAAAAAAAAGGACCTGGGCGTTAGACCCCTTACATTGCGGAGAACAGACAGCCTTTTATGCTTCATTGTAAAATACGTTACATGTACAACCAAAGTTGTAAAAATTCGAAAGGCTGTGCTGGCAATTGTTGTCGTAGGTAGGTATACAGTCTGTGTTCAGCTAAGGCAGGGATGGCCAACGTGAGGCTCTCCAGCTGTTGTAAAACTACAACTCCCACCATGCCCGGCTGTAGGCTGATAGCTGTAGAAAGTGGGCATGCTGGGAGTTGTAGTTTTTCAACAGCTGGAGAGCCTCAGATTGGCCATCCCTGAGCTAAGGAGAACTAATCAGATATGTAGTGTCCCACTTTGTAAATGTGGGCACTACTCAAGGGTCAAGTTGTTCTCCACCTCCTGTGGAACATGGTCATTGTATTTTATATTGCATTGTAATGTATATTGTCATGTTATTTATGTTATTTCCTGTATACCAGGCCTGTTAGGGGTGTAGTTCCTCCTCCTAGGCAGTAGAGGGAGCTAGGGAACCCCCTAGTATATATAGTCAGGTCCTGTTCAGGGAGGGTGTGAAGTGTTTGGCTAAAGTGCACAATTGGCTTCTAGAGAGTAGCTGAGGAGCAGCTTCTGACATGCAGCTAGATAGCCCAGGCTTCTAGCTTGCCTTCAGGAGAAGAGTCTGCCTCCTGAGAAAATAAGTTCCTATAAAAGTACAGTGCAGCGCCAAGTTGATTCCAGCCAAACAGAGAGAGCTGAAGGGCAGAATGATATATTTACAGCAAGGAGACATATACCAGAAGAAGTTTTCCCTACCCAAGGATAAAGCCAGCAATAGGGCATACGGGCCTTGGAGAAAGCCAGACAGGATCTGAGGAAAGTACAGCCTGATCTGCAAGTGTTTAACCCTCTGAGTATCTTGCAAGAACATTGCCTGCCGTGTAATATAAAGCCTGCCTGTCACAGCCTTTTACACGTGGAACTGACTAAAGACTGTAAATAGTTGAACTGTTCAGTAAAAGTAAGTTTTGGTTCACTGCAACGTGTGTTCCTCAATTATTACTACAAGAAATCGGTGTGCCACCATTACGGGCACTGGCATCACAAACTTAAAGGGATCTTGCCACCGGCACATTAAACCTGCAACACCCAGGGCACCTCACCTACCACCTGGCCTGGTCCCTATACACAGAGAGTGCCCCAGAGGATCCATGTGCCAGCCTCTCCATCACTGCTGTACGCCTGCCCAGGGTATATAAAAACTGTGAGTACCAAGAACAATCCTCGGTTTGTTAACTACCCCTGTGACCTCACATTCGCTCACCCTGCAGGGCTGCGTACTGCAGATAGACGCGAAGTCCCGGGCGAAATCAATCTGAAAGACTCCCAAATAAGTAAATTCCATGAAAACCTGGATTCACGGGAGTTCCCCTTTAATGTTTCAGATGATGCAACATAAGAAAATGAGAGCATACATACCAGTGGAACAGCCGGGAGTACCAAACTGAGAATTATCTAGGAACTTGCGTGGAGTAGACAGATTTGTCACATCAAGAAGAGGCAATGGAGAATCTTTAGCAAGTGAGCTGCATCATAAGAAAACAAAATGTAATCACTGAAAAACAAATCATGCTCAAATAATCCCCACCCCATCTTTAAAGAGGACCTGTCACCTCTACTGGCAACTGCTTGCATTCGTCATGTCATACCAATTCTGGAGCATCAATTCTTATCTTGTACCATTCCATTATTATTCCTTCTAGAATTTATAAATGAATTGATAGCAGTTTGCAATAAAGACCCATCTGGGTGTTAACAGTTGGGGGTACGAGCCTGCCCAGTCTGACATTATCCAATGAGTGCTGCCAGTGACAGATCATCCCTACTGGTAACACCCAGCAGGACCATCAATACAGACTGCTAAATAGAAGAAATATTAATACAGGAATGGTATCACATAGAGACATAAGAATAGATGATCCAGAATTGTTATTAAAAGGGGAATTCAAGGGTGTTACTAAAACTGACATGTCTGGAGAGGCGAAAGATCTTCTTTAATGACAAAACAACATTAAGCCATTTGTTTTACTGTAATTAGGGATAAAGTACCACAGGTCCCACTTCTCGAATGGAGATCAGCTAATATCGATGAGGAAACGCTGTGTCCAGAAAGAATATGCCCAGTGGACATCTGTGCCAATTTGCACAAAAAATATATTGGGCCAATAGTTTAAAGGTTTATTTCCATCTCACAAATGTATCCACTGGATCTGCCATAAATGTCAGCTAGATGCGGGTTTGATCTTTAGAATGGAGTTCACCGGCCCTTCCACCCAGATACGACTCTGCTTGATGGAATAGTACAGGCCGAAAGGACACACCTTATCTGCTGATAAATGGCCCCCTACGAATACCATTTAGCGTGTACATCGGGAGCTTTCCTTGTGCACACAGTAAATATGAACAATAAAGTGCGATGTGAATGAGGCCTTACAAATTGTATGTACTTGGCGAATAGACTTTAGCCTAAAGTTGATAAAAATGGACGATTTCAACCAAAATGATTGTTCGTCGGGAGAAATTTAACAACAATTGAAAGTTTAAGCCAAGTAATGACAGACCAGACTTGTTTTAGGCTACTTTCACACTCGCGTTTGGTGCGGATCCGTCATAGATCTGCATTCTGCACAGATGGATGCGTTCAGATAATACAACCGCATGCATCTGTTCAGAACGGATCCGTTTGTATTATCTGTAACATAGCCAAGACGGATCCGTCTTGAACACCATTGTAAGTCAATGGAGGACGGACCGTTTTCTATTGTGCCAGATTGTGTCATAGAAAACGGATCCGTCCCCATGGACTTACATTGTGTGCCAGGACTGATCCGTTTGGCTCAGTTTCATCAGACGGACACCAAAACGCTGCAAGCCTCCAAAGCGGAATGGAGACGGAACGGAGGCAAACTGATGCATTCTGAGCGGATCCTTTTCCATTCAGAATGCATTAGGGCAAAACTGATCCGTTTTGGACCGCTTGTGAGAGCCCTGAACGGATCTCACAAACGGAAAGCCAAAACGCCAGTGTGAAAGTAGTTAAAAGAAGTCAGTCGTGTGTGAAACTTTCATCTGATAGTGGGAAGAAAGAAATTCTGTTCACATAAAGATCGCTCGTGGACAAAATAATCATTCTTTCAGGCCGGGGTCACATGTGACTCAATAGCTGCAGATATGCAGATGCGGATTTTCAAGCAGCAAAGTGGGTGAGAATTTCTGAATTTTCATCCGCACGTCGCTTAGAAAAACGCAGCAGATAAGGTGCGGCGTTGCAGATCTGAAATTCGCAGCATACAGATTTCACCTTTTGCAATGGAGAGGGTGAAATCCGCTGGATTTTCAGCAGCAAAAAAACGCATGTAATACATGCGGTTTTGTTGCGGGTTTTGCTGCCGAAATGCAGCAAAATCCACAGCGGATGTTTCACTTGTGAACCCAGCCGGAAAGAATGTTCCCAGAAAGAGCTTTCGTCCAACACCCCGCTTTGAGGGAACATATGCGGCCAGTTTGAACAACATGAACTAAGATCTGTATGGCTGTGTCTGGAAAATGGTCATTAAACAGATGATCGATCAACTGCTGTTTAATCATCAACCAACTTCTGTCTAATGTGTATGGCCACCTTTTGGCTCACATTTATAACGGTTGTCCAGTCAATACTCTCCCACCGGACCCAACAGGAGCAAAAAGGACAGATGGCCTCCAATGGGTGACTGGGAGCCTACAGATACATTTTAATTATGTACTAGGGGCATTACTGTTGCATACATCAAATTTATATTTAAAAGGGTTTTCCAGGATCCTCTGGATAGGTCATCAGTATCTGATCAGAGGGGGTCCGACACCTTGCACCCCGCCAATCAGCTGTTTGAGAAGGCAGAGGCACTCCTGTGAGCACCGCTGCCTTATTGCAGCTTATAAAGCACATTGTATAGTGGCTGTGCTTGGTATCGCGCTCAGCCTCATTCACTTCAATGGGGCTGAGCTGCTCCTAGACCACTTAACACATGAACGTGTCGTGACTCGGCCTAGGAAAAGCTGGGAGAAGGCCGTGGCACTACTGCAAGTGCTGCCTTCTCAAACAGCTGACCGGCTGCGATTCTGGGTGTAGGACCCCCACTGATCAGATGCTGATGACCTATCGTGAGGATAAGTATAAAAATCTCAGAAAACCCCGTTAGGCCTCTTTCACACTACCGTTTTTTTTTTTTTTGGTTTTGCTTTGAGGGGCAGTTTTTTGCATTCATTATATGGTCCGTATACGGAACCATTCATTTCAATGGTTCCGCAAAAAAAAAAATCGGAATGTACTCCGTATGTATTCCGTTTCCGTATTTCCGTTCCGTTGAAAGATAGAACATGTCCTATTATTGCCTGCAAATCACGTTCCGTGTCTCCATTCAAGTCAATGGGTCCGCAAAAAAAAATGAACACATACGGAAATGCATCCGTATGTCTTCTGTATCCGTTCCGTTTTTGCGGAACCATCTATTGAAAATGTTATGCTCAGCCCAATTTTTTCTATGTAATTACTGTATATGCCATATGGAAAAACGGAACGGAACGGAAACGGAAACACAATGCAAACAAAAAAAAAGAACAACGGATCTGTGAAAAACGGACGGCAAAACACTGAAATAGACATACGGTAGTGTGAAAGAGGCCTTAATAGCAACTTTCCATACAATATTAAGATATTTAACATCCGTAAAACTAAGCTCCCTCATATCAGCTGCTCATTTATCTCGTTAGTGGTTTCTATGGGTAAAAATCCACTGTTAAAAGGATTAATGCTATTCTGTGTGAATATATATATTTATTTTTTTATTTTATATATTATTGTTATATCTTCTTAACACATATGGATGAGCACACAGTATCAAACCATCTGCAAATCGAAGCAGCCATTTGTGATTCGTCTTCTGCAGGCAGTACACGTCCTCCAACATCTATTAGATTTGCAGTTCAGCCAACGCTGAGGAAACGGCTAGATCAGCATTCTCTGCACTTCCTGGCTGACTGATTTCCTTTGGAAAATGAAGGAGATTCTACAGCTTCAGTATGTGCTGACTAGTGACCTTATATGATAATACAGCTCCAGAGGGTAATGCCCTCAAATTAAAAGCCGCAAAAATGTCATAATGGAACCATGCTCCCTTCAAACAATACTACTCAAATTCTGCGCATTTATTTCTTAACGATGGGCTAGATTCAAAGTAAAACGTATGCTAAAACCATAACCAAGGTGGAAACACCTCCAAGTATTTCAAACTTTTAAAGGAAGCAGACTACTTTGGGTACTTATAATGAATTTATTTGGCAACCGATCGGATATAAAATTCCACAATTTTGTTATTTTTTGGGTTTCCTTTACACAGCATACACCATGCAGCATTAATGACGTGAAGTTTATTCTGTGGGTTATTATGTTTACAGTGATACCAAATTATATGTCATACCAAAAATATACGTTTGCAAAAACTAAAAAAATATTCATGATTTTTACAAAAAGTCTTTTTGTGTCACCTTATTCTGAGATACTTTTTTTCTGTAAACGGAGCTGTGTAAGGTCTTGATTTTTTTTTCTAAATAAATTGACGTTTTCAGTGGTACTATTTTGCGGAATGTGTCACTGGAGATTTATCAAACTGGTGTAAAGTAGAACTGGCTTAGTTGCCCATAGCAGCCAATCAGATTCCACCCTTCATTTTCGAAAGGAGCTGTGAAAAATGACAGGTGGAATCTGATCAGTTGCTATGAGTAGAGATGAGCAAATCGAAGTTGACGAAGTGGAATTCGATCCAAATTTCAGGAAAAATTAGATTCGCACCGAATCCGAATTTCCTCGCGCTTCGTGGTAACGAATCGCATTTTTTCTAAAATGGTGGCTGCACGTGTTAGGACATGGAGCAAAGAACTCTGGGAACGAGGGATCACCCACAATGCCATGCATGCAGCCAATCAGCAGCCAGCCAGCCCGTGTGATGTAACAGCCCTATAAATTGCCTCAGCCATCTTGGATTCTGCCACTTTCCAGTGTACTTAGTGCAGGGAGAGACTAGCAGGCACTAGGGACAATGGTAAAAAAAAGACTTGAAAACTTCTATTAGAAGTTCAGGAAAAGATCATTAGAAGTGTAGGGAAAGGATAGGGAGGAATTATTCCACACTATAAAATGAGAACCGGGTCCAATACAGGAGTGTACAGCCTGGGTAATAGGAGTAATCCTATTACACCTTGCTGCATTGACTGGGGACCCAAATTGCCATTATACTGCTGCTTTCAGGTTAGCAATAGATGATACCCCTGTAATTCCAGCAAACCTTGCTTGTTATTAGGGTGCAAGTGCTGTGTGATACAGCCATTAACAGGGTGTATTACTAGGAAATATTTTTTGGGGTGTATTAGTGGGAAAAAAAGGGCTTATTAGCTGTTCAGTTATAGGTTTTAAAGCCTTTTTTGTGGTGTATTAGTGGGGAATAAAGGGCTTATTTGCTGTTGTGCGGTAAAGTGAAAAATTTACAGCCTTTTTTAGGGTGTATTAGTGGGAAAAAAAAGTATTAATTGCCGTTCAGCGGTGCAGTTATATGTTCTGAAGCATTTTTGGGGGTGTATTAGTGGGGGGGGGAAGGACTTATTTGCTGTACAGCGGTGCAGTTGTATGTTCTAAAGCCTTTTTTGCGATGTATTAATGAAAAAAAGGCTTATTTGCCATTGTGCGGTGAAGTGACAAAATACAGCCTTTTCTGGGGTGTATTAATGGAAAAAAAAAGTCTTATTATCCGTTCAGCGGTGCAGTTATATGTTCTAAATCTTTTTTTGGGGTGTATTTGTGGGGGAAAAAAAGGGCTTAATAGTGGTTCAGCGATGCAGTTTTATGTTCTAAAGCCTTTTTTGGGGGTGTATTCGTGGGGGAAAAAAAGGGCTTACTTACCGTTCAGCGTTGAAGTGACAAAATTACAGCCTTTTTTGGGGTGTATGTGTGGGGGGGAAAAAAGTCTAATTAGCCATT
Organism: Bufo bufo; assembly: GCF_905171765.1. Taxonomy (NCBI): domain Eukaryota; kingdom Metazoa; phylum Chordata; class Amphibia; order Anura; family Bufonidae; genus Bufo; species Bufo bufo. Next base: position 588,915,141 of record NC_053389.1, on the reverse strand, counting down.
CAGCAGTGCAGTTATATGTTCTAAAGCCTTTCTTGGGGTGTATTAGTGGGGAAAAAAAGTCTTATTTGCCGTTCAGCAGTGCAGTTATACGTTTTAAAGCCTTTTTTGTGGTGTATTAGTGGGGGGGGGGGAGGATTGTTAGCCGTTGTGCGGTGAAGTGACAAAACTACAGCCTTTTTTGGAGTGTATTAATTTCCTTTTTATTTTTTTATTTGATCTAACAGTATGTCAGACAGAGAAGTGACAGGCCCTGCACAAGGGGAGGGGCAGAGTCCTAAATGTTTCTGGCACAGGTTGTAGCAGAGTAAGGAGGCGTGGCAGCAGGGGTCACTTCCAGAGGCCTGAGCTCCCGGTGTCATCTAGCAGTCATGTCTTGACCAGCAACCCAGCGGTGCTTGAATGGTTGTCTCGGTCATTTACTTCATCCCAAGTGACATCAGACACCCCCAGCCAAGAGTCGTGGGTTCGTCAGACACAACCTTTAGTTGGCATGGCCCGGGAGCATGCCCTGTGCCCTTACCTGTTCTCAACCTGCCTCTGTCCTTTTCTGTTCCCTCAGCCAGAGAACTATTATATGCTGTGGGCTCAGATCCACTATACAGAGATAACCAGCCAGTCAGCAGCTACTGCCCAGCCAAGATCTGGAGGAGACATCCGCCGCTTCCTCCGGTAGGCTGGAAAGTAGTGATGAGGAGAGTGGCATGGGAGCTGGTGTTGCGAGCGGTCAGGCCCCTGGCTCAGAGACCGTTGAGGAGGACATCAGTGACGTGCAGACAGTACTCGATGATGATGTAGCCGATCGCAATTGGGAAGGGGCTTCATCATCATAGAGAGAGAAGAGGGTGGCAGCTTGCCAGTGAGGCAGCGGCGGAGCCATCAAGTCGGTAGCGCGGCCGGGAGTCAGCAGTGGGAGGTCGGGAGCCAAACATGCCTGGAGTAGACCACCACTTCGCAGGTGCCTACTTGTCCAGAAAGTAGTGGTAAAGGGGTTCACGGAGAAAGCGGCCGTAGTAGTCAGTCAGTGCGGAGTGTTGGGGGTAAAAATCACCTACTCAGTGGTGTGGCAGTTTTTTGTTAAGCTGCCGGAAGTAAACATGGCTATCTGCCAAATCTGTGGGCATAAGGTGAAGCGTGGCAAGGGTGCCAATGTTGGCAAGACTGCATCAACATATGCAGCGTCACCATAAAGTGGCCTGGGAGAACAGTGGTTCCGATGTGGTGGTCCAGCCTGCCGCAGCAACCGCTGCTTCACCCAGTGGTACGCACCCGATTTCAGGCAGTCAAGGCTCCACCACCTCAGCTGAAGGGAGCTGTCTGTCCTTTCCATCATCTACCAGTCCTGATGCCCCTGCTCCTCGTCCTCCTACTCCTAGTCACTAATTTCGTCAGCAGTCGATCACCGAAGCGATTGCCAAGAGACAGCAATACGCGTGTGGTAAAACTATGGCGCAGAAGCTGAACGTGCTCCTGGCCAAGTTGCTGGTACTGAAGTCCCTCCCTTTCCAAATGGTGGACTCTACATCTTTCAGAGAAATGATGGCTTGTGCTGAGCCGAGGTGCAGAGTCCCAAGCCATCATTTCTTTGCCAAAAAGGCAGTACCAGCCATGCACAAATATATAGAACAGAAGGTAGGCTAGTTCTTGAGCCTGTCGGTGTCTGCCAAAGTGCAAATAAGGTCAGGGACAATACATGTCCTTCGCGGCCCACTGGGTGAATGTTGTTCCTGCCCAGCCACACCAGGAACTTGGACAGATGACGCTCTTCCGCATCCACGTTCTCACGCCTTTGGTCCTGCGACAATGTCCACCACCGTGTCCTCAGCCTGCACTGCAGTGACAATTCACAATGCTCCTCCAGCATACCACATGTGCAGGACACGACAGTGTCACTCTGTTCTGCACCTCGTTTGCCTGGGCAAACGGAGTCACACAGGGGAGGAACTGCTCTGTGTCCATCAAGAAATCGAATCCTGGCTTTCTCTGCGACATTGGGAAGAACAGCGGCACTGCTTCAAGGAGGGCCGAGCCATGAGCCCTGCATGGCGCATGTGTTCAATCTGGTTGTCTAGCAGTTCCTGAAGTCTTCCCACCCATCTGCAAGACATTCTAAAAATGGCCAGGAAACTTTGCATGCACTTCAGCCACTCGTACACCACCAAACACACCCTCTTTGAGCTGCAGCATCAGAACGGCATCCCCCAACATAGGCTGATATGCGATGTTTCCACCCGCTAGAATTCCACCCTCCATATGTTTGACCGACTATGCGAACAGAGAAAGGCCATAAATGATTTCTTGATGATTCAATCGGACAGGAGTACTCCCCTATGTAACTTCGATGTCAGCCAGTGGCAGCTCATGTGTGGCACCTGCCGTTTGCTCAAGCCCCTTGAGGATGGCACGTTATGTGTCAGTCGCCCGGACTACCAGATGAACAACGTCATTCCACTGCCTTATATCCTGAAACAGATGCTAGTAAATCTGGCTGGTCAGGGGACTGGAGACGTGGCGCCTACATCTCACGGCCACATGAGCCCTGTGGGGGCAGAACTGGAGGAGGAGGAGGACATTGGAGAACAAGCTATCTGTAGCGAAATGGGTGGCTTTTCTACACAGGTGACAGGAGTGGAGGAGTAGGAGCAGCCGAAGGAGCAAGAGGGAGATGAGGAAGACGAGGCAGATGACCCAGGCACACCGTGGCAGTATGCAGTGGAGATGGAGGCAGGGAGTCCCTCCGAGCCACTTGCGCAAATGGTCCGCTGCATGCTCACTTTCTTGGGTAGTGACAGCAGAATTGTCAGCATTCGGCAAAGGGATGACTTCTGGCACTTCTGGACCCTTGCTACCAGTCCAAAACTGGGGGCCTTTTTACACCCGCTGAGAGGGAGGACAAACTGAACTACTATAGACACATCAAATGTAGACAGTTGGCCGCTGCCTATCTGCGACAACGTCCATCCTCTCGCAGGTTTGACTGGGGGGCCCTCTGCGCTCTCGTTCCACTGCCATGGCTGCTGTGATGGGGTGGCAGGGTAGGAGCAGTACCAGCTCGATGATGAGCAGCTTTCTTAACCCACCTAGTGAAGAAACTACTCACCAGCAGCAGCAGCAGCTAGACCTGGATCAGAACCTGAACCAGCAGGTGGTGGAATACTTGGACAGCACCCAGTCATCTCACATTGAAGATCCGCTGGACTACTGGGCAGCCAAACTTGATTTGTGGCCGCAACTGTCCGAGTTTGCCCTGGAAAAGCTCTCCTGCCCAGTCAGTAGTGTGACATCAGAGTGGGTGTTTAGTGCAGCGGGGGCCATAGTCACCCCAAGGAGAACTCGCCTGTCCACCCAAAGTATGGAAAAACGTTGTCAAGATGAATCAGGCGTGGATCAGCCAGGATTTCCATCCACCAATGCCTGATGCATCAGATTAGATCATCCATGCTGCCTCACTCAAACCTTGACAAAAGAGACCGGTTTCCTCTGGCTACCTGCCTCAGCTACTATATTGATGCTGCCACCTGCCTGATGCCACACATCTGATGCCAAGTGCTCCTTCTGACACCCACCATCGTCAGCGGGTACTGTTATTGCCACCCACCTCCCCACTCTGTCACCGGGTCACTCTGTGGTCTCCTGATGCTGCTGCCACCTCACCACTCAGGTCTCATCATGCTGCTGTTGCCACCTCCACACTGTCATTGAGCCACTCTGTGGCCTCCTCATGCTGCTGCCAACTCACAACTCTGTCTCTGGGCCACTCTGTGGTCTCCTCATGCTGCTGCTGCCACCTCCACACTATGCCACCGTGCCACTCTGTGGCATCCTCATGCTGCTGCCACCTCCACACTATGCAATCTTGCCACTCTGTGGTCTCCTCATGCTGCTGCCACTTCACCACTATGAAATAATAAAATTAATTATACCACCACTACTGGTTTGTGTGCAGTGGTATCTGATTACACCCAAATATAACAGATACATTTTGTAAACTGGGACTCATTAAAACGTAACCTAGTGTTCTATAAAGCCCTAATTACAACGCCCAACGCGTTGTAATTAGGGCTTTATAGAACACTAGACCCATACTGAGGGAAAGGTTCGGTGTGGGGTCACCCCTGTCGGGGGGGGGGGTGCTCCATGTGTGGTAGGCAGGCTATAAGAACAGCCCCTGACCCCTAGAAAGGCAGGAAAGCCATAATAGGGTGTAGTAGGAGTGGATATAGTGCCAATCACGACACAAGCACCCTGGTCACACCGGTCACAGGCACTATTAACTGCCAGGTCCTTCCTCCATGGATGTGGATCCTGCTCAGACGAGGTGAGATCCACCCTTTTTCATTTATCTAAGAATTATGATGTGATATAGTGGAGGTAATTTATTGTTACTGTCGTCTCTCACTCAGTGTGAAATATTATTTTAAATGACCTAGTAAAGGTTACGTTTTAATGAGTACCAGTTTACAAAATTTATCTGCCACTTCACCACTGTGCCCACCGTCCCCACTCCATGACTGGGCCACTATTTTGCCTTTTTGGCCTGGCTGACATCATTTATTTGACCCTTCTTCTGATCTGTCAGAAGGAAGGAAAAATGAGACGCACAACGGATCCTGTCTATGTAACAGCTGTAAGGCCTGCATGACATGGTCCCTATTTTTCATCAGAATTTGCTTATGATTTGGTAGCCAAAAGCAGGAGTGGGTACAAAGCACAGAAGACATGCAAATATTCCATTCACGTGTCATCTCTGTTTTGGATCCACTCCTGTTTTTTTTTTTGGCTGATGGATTACTGACCAAATGCTGACGGAGTGAATGCGGAGGCTCAACAGACAGGATCTGTTTTTTGGGGGTTATTGTTCAGACGGATCAGAGGAAGGGCAAAATAGTAATAATTATTTCACTACAACAGCAGACTCCCTATGTGTGTTACTGCAAGGCACAGTGTTCTACACCACTATACATGCTCTCTGCAGCCCAGAAATAGCAGTTTTTTTCACGCGATTCACCATAAATAAATTTAGATCGAATCTTTTCGGAAAATTCTGCTAATCGGCCGAATCAGATTATTGAGAAATTCGCTCATCTCTAGCTATGAGCAACTAAGCCAGTTCTACTTTACACCAGTTTGATAAATTACCTCAATATCTTTGCATTGTAGTGTATTAAGCATGTCATTGTAAATTTGCTAACAGGCATCTCACTACACCCTGTCTCAGGCCTGATAGGTGTAGGAAGCTGGCAAACTGGGAACCTTTACTAGGTCCCGGACTACTATGACAATCTTTCACCTTTCTGGCTGCAGAGGTGACTTTCTGTGGACAGACATCAAGATGCATCCAATCATTCGCCTCAGCAGTGTATGGGATGATTGGCTGCAGAAGTAACGTGGTGCGCATTGAATGTCACTGCTGCAGCCAAGAAAGCAAACAGTGGAGGGAGGACTATAGCACAGTGCCGAACGCAGCAAGGGAGAAAAATATAAGTATCACGTCTTTTGTTATCTTAGACCGGACAACTGATGTCAGAGTTTTTATTTAACTTTGACAACCCCTCTAAATAGGTAATAAAAAGTCACTTTACCCGCTTCTATTCTTATCCTGGTTCCACTGCCCCACACGACTGGTGGATTTAATATACAGGTGACGGTGTAGCTCATCAATCAGAACTGAGTGCATGTTCATCTTCTTACTGTGAAGTTCAAGACGTAGGTCACTAAGACCTTCCACCTGGCGTAAAGGTCCTTCTAATGAATCGACTGCAGACACCTAGACCAGAAGCAAACAGAAGCAAACTATATATAAATGTGCAATATGCTAGGATCATTAGTTTCTTTTTATAATATGTTATGGAAGTTGTGTCCCACTTTATGTGACAATCAATGAATGTAGGAATGAAAGGTTCTGAAGAGACACATTCTAGAAGGATTGAGATAGAAGACACAGAAAAGTAAAACACCACAATATTTAATAGCAGTCCTGTAGTAAACATTTCCTTTTTTTTTTTTTTTTTTTTTTTTTTAAGATCCTTTTTATTGGGTTTTCAAATATATCAGTGTCAAGTAAACACGTACAGTAATGGATAAGTACAAATCAGCTAAACTGAACCAATGCATCCATTAAAATAGAATTGTGTGAGGGTCCATGGTGATGGGGTTCTCAAACGGGACAGCGCACAGTAATGGTCTCTAATTACCAAGAGTCTAATCAGGCAACAGATAGTCCTGGGTGTAATGAAGTCCACCATTGCTGGTAAAAGGCTTTTCTATTTGCCTCTCTGATATGCTAATATTTTTTCAAAGATACAATTGTCTGACACTATGGATTGCACCCAGTGGCCTAACTAGAAATGACTGGGCCCCACAGCAAATTTTTGAATGGGGCCCCCTACCTTACCAAGTAACTTCTTCGCAACCCCTTCCTTTCATGCAACCCCCACTTCTGTGGCTAGCAAAGATCGATCTCTCAGACCAGGCCAGCAGCTTCTCCATCCAATTCGTACACTTTATATACTGTCACTATATATAATGTCATTGTATAATACTATTCAGGGGGCCCTGACAATGAAATTCTTTAGTCCTTCTCCTGGGTGGGAGTCTTCTGAGTCCAGGCCCCAAAGCAGACGCTTCCCCTGCTTCCCCTATAGCTATGCCCCTGATTGCACCTCGGCTAATGTTGGTATTAAGGGATACTTCCAATGTCTAACTATTAAGAGCCTAGATTAGTTGAATATGTGACATACAATCTACAATTTACCGGAAAGGTCTCGATACCCAGTAACAATAGGGTCAGCTCAGGGGATAGATGGGTCATTGAAGGAGTCAGTTGCCAAAGGAGGATGGTAATTGCATGCCAAAAGGGAGTCCGCTTCAGACAGGACCAAAAAACTAAATTAGACTTGCCGGTAATTCCTTTTCCATGAATCCACCATGAAGGCAAAATAGGAGATTGACCCCTGACCTCTGAAGGGGCAGGAAAACAGAGAAAGGTTAAATTGCCCCCGCCCCCCACTATAGTAACCCTTCACCTAGGCATATACACACTTTTTTTTTTTTTTGTATTTCTTCATACTAAATTTACAAAAAGCAAAATAACGGGTACTCATATAACTGTCTGATGTCTATCCCCATTTCTTTTTTTTTTTGGGTGGAAATTCCGTGCAGTCATGGTGGATTCATGGAAAAAGAATTACCGGTAAGTCTAATTAATTTTTTCCCCTTTCACCACCATTACGGCAAGATAGGAGACCTATCAGATTATTCAATTAAGGGGGAGCTATGGATGGGAGGACCTTCCTACCAAAGGATAGTTCTGAAGATCCTGACAAGTCAAGTCTGTAGTGTTTTATGAAGGAATGAATGTTGGACCAAGTCGCAGCCCTACATATCTACTCCAATGAAGCACCCGCTCTTCCTGCATAGGAAGATGATACCGCCCTGGTGGAATGGGCCCTAACTTTCACAGAGCAAGGAAGATTTTGGAGACTATAACAGTCATGGATAGTTAGCTTTTTCCACCTGGCGATGGAGACCCTAGAGGCAGCTTTCCCTTTATTTTTCCCTCCGAACTGTACTAAGAGGTTATCAACCTTCCTAAAGTCTCTAGTTACTTCCAGACATCTCATCACAACTTGTTTAACATCTAAGGAATGGAATTCCTCTTCTTTTTGGTTTTTCGGGTTATTACAAAAAATCCGCCACCTGATTTTGAGAGCCTTTTAGATGTACTGCCAAAATGAATTTTAAGTTTTCTTCTGACCAAGAAAATATTTTCACTGTCAGCTTCATTAACTGTTTAGATCTTGTTCCCTCTTCTTGCCTTAACTAGGATATCGTTGTCTGATAAGAATTTTACGTGATGACCCTTAATAAGAACCGATGCAGCTTTTATTGTCTCCCATACAGCTCTTAATTCCCTATAGTTTGACGATTGATTTGCTATAACTTCTGGCCAAAGCCCCTGGAAGAGAGTCTTCCTTCTACATTTGAACCCTATCCTGTTTTGCTGGAGTCTGTCTGGATTTGGACGAATGGAATCTTCTGCCAGGTCACTCCCTTTACTAGATTTTTTGATTGGGTCCACCATATGAGAGAAATTTTTATATGATGTGGAATACGTATTTTCTTGTCTAAGAAAGTCTGTTTCTTGTCCCAGCATCTCAGTAACCATAGCTGGAGAGTCCTGAAGTGGAACTGAGCCCAAGCATGACGGTAATATGCCTAGAAGGCTCATTGCCTCTCTGATGGACCATAGATTCTTTTAGATCTACTGTCTAAATTGTTTTTGAGAATCCAGGAGAATTCCTAAAATTTTTATTTTTGTTTGGGGAAGAAGGGATGATTTTTTTAAAAATCAATCCCAAATCCTCTAGTAGGGATAGGAAGGATTTTAGATCTCTTTCCATCTTTTCCCCGGGGTATGCCAGTAATAGGAATTCGTCTAAGTATGGTATTATCATTAGACCTTGTTTCCTTAGGTGAGCTACCATTTCTACTACTATTTTGGTGAAGACTCCCGGGGCTGCTGAAATACCGAAAGGGAGGGCCATAAACTGAAAATTATGAACCTTCCCTGTACTGTCTCTTAGCACGAATCTCAAGAATATTTGAGACTGCTGTCTGATTTGTACATGATAATATGCATCCTTGAAATCCATCATGCACATTAACGCACTCTGACCTATCAATAGAATCGTGGACGCCAAGGACTCCATTTTGAATTTCCTGTATAGGATGTATTTGTTCAGTTCTTTTAGATTTATTATTGCCCTGAACGTCCCGTCTGGCTTGGCCACTAAGAATAGGGTGGAGTAAAAAACCCCTTTCTCTTGAGAGTGGGGAACTTGTGTAATGGCTCTCAGACTTAACATTTCCAGTACCCCCTTCCAAATTCTTTCTCTTAGTAGAATGGATGGGGGGGATGTTATCACAAATTTCTTTGGGGGAAGAGAGGAAAACTATCTTGTATCCTTTGGCGACTATATCTAATACCCATGGGTTTGAGGTAATTCCTTCCCATTGAGATAGGAAACCTCTTAGTCTTCCTCCAATCCTGGCATCATTGTTTTTCGCTGGTTTTATTTTGGGGATTAAAGAGGAACCCCCCTCGACCACCTTTTGGGTAGCTCCACTTCCCCATTTTTCCTTTTCCCCTGTAGGGTCTGTCTCTCCTCCCATAGGTACGAAAGGAAAAAACATTTCTTTGAGGTTTCTCTTCCGGAAACCCTTTTTTCTTATCTGTCGCGTTTTCCCAGATTTTGTCTAGAACTGATCCAAAGACATATTCCCCGGAAAAAGCGATGGAACAGAGCTTAATTTTTGAAGCCTTGTCACCTGACCACAGCTTCATCCATAAGGCCCTTCTAGCGGAGTTAGAAAGTGCTGCGTCCCTAGCAGCAAACCTGTCTCAGCCGAGGCATCTGCTAAGAAGACTGTGGCTGACCTTAGTAGGGGCAGAGAATTTATAATTTCCTCTCTGGGTTTTATTTATTGATGGTTTTCAAGCTCGTTTAACCACAAAGACATAGATCTCACCACCGAAGATGCCGTAATGTTGGTCTTTATACTGTACATAGTCTCCTGCGTAAGGCGTGGGATGCAGCTATCAGCCTTTCTCTCCATCGGGTCCCGCAGCTGGGAACAATGTTCAAATGGTAGGAAGGTCTTTTTGTATACCTTCGCTACCTGCACATCAATCTTAGGAATATCATCAAACTATTTTGACTCGGAGGGATCAAACAGGAGCCAGTTTCTAAACTCTCTTAAAATACCCAGGTGTTTTTCTGGTTCTGACCATTCGTCTAGAATCATCTCCTTTATATTCTCATTTATGGGGAAGACATTTGATCTTTTAGTTCTTAACCTCCCGAACATCTCTTCCTGAATTGCCTGTGGCTTCTGGACCTCTTCAATGCCCATTGTGGCCCTTACTGCTTTCAGTAGGTCCGCCATTTTCTCAGAAGAGAAGTAGAATTTTTTTGCGTCCACTACAATCTCCCCTTCAGAAAGGGGGTCGTCGTCCTCCCTCCGCCTGGAAGGCTAAACTTCCTCCATTTCATCCTTGGATTCGGAGGAGGAAGGGACCGGACTGGCATCTTTTAGTAAAGTCAGGGAGGATTTAACTTCATCACGAATTAGTGTTCTAAGTTCCTCCATCATTAATGGTTGTTCCTCTCTCACAACATCTGAAATACATTCCTTGCACAATTTTTTTGAATAATGTTTAGGAAGTTTTTTGAAACACGAGATGCACTTAACACTCTTTTTGGGTCTTTTTTGAGCCTCCTTAGCACCCTATTGAGAAGAGTGGAACAATCAGCCAATATACCTCTCTGTTTAACAGAGTGTATAATCTAAGAACATTCTCTTATGTAAGCTCCTATACTATAATTAGTATGCAGTTAGTGTTTCACCATGTGGGGACTTACTGTTACCGATGCAGGAGTGTCCAGCTCTGTGGCTGTGATCCTCAGACCTCAGATCAAAATCCACCATGGCTTCCTGCATTTTTTAATTTGCCGCCACTGAAACACACTTCCGGAACGCCCCTCCGCACCATTACGTCACCGGAAGTGACAACAGATGCTGCCATCACGTGGGGGACTCCGGCTCATGTCTGCTTATCCTCAGCAGGGGAAAGGAAGACGCGCGCACACGCAACCAGCGCCAGACACAGGCATCCGATGAACAGATGTGATGTTCGCATTCGCTCCCCTGCCCAGCTTTGGAATCATACCGCCAGCGAGCAGGGGAGTTCTTCGCTGTGATTCCCAAGTCAAGAGAGGCTCCTGCCGCCGACGAGTCCACGCTGCCCAGGTTTCAGATCCAGCTTCACCTCCCTGATGACTAGAGAGGCCTTTCTCTGACCTGTCCACTATAGGAGCAGGAAAACACTGAAGAGGGTGGGGGAAGGGGCAATTTAACCTTTCTCTGTTTTCCTGCCCCTACAGAGGTCAGGGGTCAATCTCCTATCTTGCCATCATGGTGGTGAAATGGGAAAAATATGGTATACTGAGCCTACGTTCCCACATTCTCTCTAATACATGGACACATTGGGGTATATACGCGACAGTCGCTGTAGGGTATAGTACCAGCGGGGCAGAAGCTTATGTACAGTGCCTTGCAAAAGTATTCACCCCCCTTGGCTTTTTTGTATTTTGTTACTTAACAGCATTAAGTTCAATGTTTTGTTAATCTAAATTTAATGTAATGGATCAGAACACAAAAGTCTCAGTTGGTGAAGCGAAATGAGAAAAATATATAAATAAAACTATTGTTTAGAAATAGAAAACTGTAATGTGCATATGTATTCACCCCCTTTGTTAGGAAGCCCATAAAAAGCTCAGTTGCAACCAATTACCTTCAGAAGTCACATAATTAATGAAATAATGTCCACCTGTGTGCAATCTAAGTGTCACATGACCTGTCATTACATATGCACACCTTTTTTCAAAGGCCCCAGAGGCTGCAACACCTAAGCAAGAGGCATCACTAACCAAACACTGCCATGAAGACCAAGGAACTCTCCAAACAAGTAAGGCTACTTTTACACTGGCGTTTCTGGGTCCGCTTGTGAGATCCATTTCAGGGCTCTCGCAAGCGGCCCAAAACGGATCAGTTTAGCCCCAATGCATTCTGAATGGATAAGGATCCGTTCAGAATGCATCAGTTTGCCTCCGTTCAGCCTCCATTCCGCTCTGGATGTGGACACCAAAACGCTGCTTGCAGCATTTTGATGTCCGTCTGACGATGCAGAGCCAAACGGATCCATACAGACTTACAATGTAAGTCAATGGGGACGGATCCATTTTCACTGACACAATATGGTGCAATTGAAAACGGATCCGCCTCCCAATTTATTTATTTATTTTTTTGTTCATGGTAATGCAAATGGATCCATTCTCAATGGATAAAAGCGTTTGCAGTATAGGTGCGGATCCGTCTGTGCAGATACCAGACGGATCCGCACCTAACGCAGCTGTGAAAGTAGCCTTAGGGACAATGTTGTTGAGAAGTACAAAATAATGCTTTTTATTTTGTGCGGTTCCAGTCAAAAAACGTTTTCGGCTAGATAGCCTTCTTCAGAACAACCGGATTAGGCCGCATAAAGTGTATAGATGAGCGTTTTGAAATGAGCTTCCCTCAGTGGGTGGCAGGATGCTGCGTTTGTGGGCTCTATGGCCCTGTTTGGCATGCGTTACGGGAGGCTTAGGCCTGTGTGCCGGATTGCCATGCCAAACAGGGCCATAGAGCCCACAAATGCAGCATCCTGCCACCCACTGAGGGAAGCTCATTTTCAAAACGCTCATCTATACACTTTATGCGGCCTAATCCGGTTGTTCTGAAGAAGGTTATCTAGCCGAAAACGTTTTTTGACTGGAACCGCACAAAATAAAAAGCATTATATTGAAATCCAAGTGGAGTACAGGAGTCTTACTAAATTATATGTATCTGGTTTGGGAACCATCTCCTAACACCTACGCAATCTCATTGGAGAATTGTCCAACCCTATATCGTTGAGAAGTACAAGTCAGGGTTAGGCTATAAAAAAAAATATCCAAATCTTTGATGATCCCCAGGAGCACCATCAAATCTTTCATAACCAAATGGAAAGAACATGGCACAACAGCAAACCTGCCAAAAGACGGCTGCCAACCAAAACTCACGGACCGGGCAAGGAGGGCATTAATCTGAGGCAGCACAGAGACCTAAGGTAACCCTGGAGGAGCTGCAGAGTTTCACAGCAGAGACTGGAGTATCTGTACATAGGACGACAATAAGCCGTACGCGCCATAGAGTTGGGCTTTATGGCAGAGTGGCCAGAAGAAAGCCATTACTTTCAGCTAAAAACAATAAGGCACGTTGTGAGTTTGCGAAAAGGCATGTGGGACACTCCCAAAATATATGGAGGAAGGTGTTCTAGTCTGATGAGACTAAAATTGACCTTTTCGGCCATCAAAGAAAATGCTATGTCTGGCGCAAACCCAACACATCACATCACCCAGAACACCATCCCCACAGTGAAACATGGTGGTGGCAGCATCATGCTGGGGGGATGGGACTGGGAAACTGGTCAGAGTTGAGGGAAAGATGGATGGTGCTAAATACATGGATATTCTTGAGCAAAACCTGTACCACTGTGCGTGATTTGAGGCTAGGACGGAGGTTCACCTTCCAGCAGGACAATGACCCCAAACACGCTGCTACAGCAACACTTGAGTGGTTTAAGGGGGAACATGTAAATGTGTTGGAATGGCCTAGTCAAAGCCCAGATCTCAATCCAATAGAAAATCTGTGGTCAGACTGAAAGATTGCTATTCACAAGCGCAAACCATCCAACTTGAAGGAGCTGGAGCAGTTCTGCAAGGAGGAATGGGCAAAAATCCCAGTGGTAAGATGTGGCAAGCTCATAGAGACTTATCCAAAGCGACTTTGAGCTGTGATTGCTGCAAAAGGTGGCTCTACAAAGTATTGAGTTTAGGGGGGTGAATAGTTATGCACATTGACTTTTTCTGTTTTTTGTCCTATTTGTTGTTTGCTTCACAATAAAAATAAAAAATATAAAAAAAATAAAAAAAAACATCTTCAAAGTTGTGGGCATGTTCTGTAAATTAAATGATGCAAATCCTTAAATAATCCATGTTGATTCCAGGTTGTGAGGCACCAAAATACGAAAAAAGTCAAGGGGGGGTGGGGGGTGTGTGTGAATACTTTTGCAAGGCACTGTAAACATTCCCTCTCAGGGGTACAGATTATATGCTTCAAATAGGATATAGTAATCAAATTCATGGTACTCACCCATAAAGTAAAAAAACATTACTTTTATTTTAATGTATGGGTGAGTATCACATATTCTATTACTGCATTATGAACTGTGATTTTGATTCGTGGCACTGCAGCAGTTTTTGCCAACCTGCAATGAAATTATCTGGAGCAGATGTGATCGGCAGTGAACATGTAGATATGTGGCCCCTTTAGGAGTTAATATCTTTTCAAAAAGGAAAACAACAGGCGTAACAAACGTTGCCCAGGCAGTGAACTCTTTATCTGTCGCTCATCACATCTTTTATCATGAAATGATCGTTAGTTGGCAGCACGTCTCCACTCTAAATAATCGTTTATTCTAACACTTTATCAACCCATCCAATGCCTGTACAAGACTTTAAAGGGAACCAGCCGTAATCAAAAGGCAAAATAATCTGCCGGCAGTATGTTTTAGAGCAGGAGAAGCTGAGTTGATATATAGTTTTATAGGAAAGGATTCAGTAAAACTTTTATATCATAAATTTATATTCCTGCTCGTTCTGGGTATTGAAGTCCAGGAGGCGGTCCTATCAGTGACTGACAGCTATCTCTGTATACACAGTCATGGAGGGAAGGATGTCAGTCACTGATAGGACCGTCTCCTTGTCTTCAAAGCCCAGAATGAGCAGGAATCTAAATGAATGAAATACAAATTATACTGAATCTTTTCCCATTAAACTATATATCAATCTGCTCAGCTTCTCCTGCTCTATAATATGCTGCCTGCTGCTCAAACACCATGTTCAATGTGACAGGTTCCCTTTCATTTAAAATGGATGGCTGCCCATAATGGATTAGTTCTCTGGCAAGTAGGAAGAGACCAATACTGTCCCCCACCACAAGGAACATCTGCTCTAGTATTTGTGTGTATATATATATATATATATATATATATATATATATATATATATATATATATATATCTCTATCTTTCTCCAGGTTTAATAGTCATTTTTAACAATTGTAAAGACAAGTATGAATAGAAAACAAAATGGAAAAGTGACGCATTCTGCTCCAAACCAGAGAAAAGGCTTCAATCCATAATTTATATTCTTCGTCAATATGGAAATGGTTTAGACAAAAGGGTAATTATTTTTATTAACATTCTGGCATTGTTGTAAAGCAATCAGGACAAAGTGAGCGGGAAAAGAGCATTTGGCATAAAATCATAAACAAATGTTCCAGTCGATGCATTTATTAGATACGGTCATTTACTCGCACCATTATCCTCTATGCAGAGGGTTTAGGTTTGAAATTGTTTTTCTACTAAAGCTTTTAGGAATAGTATGACACATGAAAAAAAAATTTTTAAGGGTATAAATGCAAACCTTTCCCTGGTCACACCAAGGAGGTGAATAATATAATACAATCTTAGGGCTCATGCAGCTGACCGTGGTTTTTGTCCACATCCGATCGGCAATTCACCTCAACGGGGCCGCAAAACATGTGGCCAGCACACAGTGTGCTGTCTGCAGCCGTATGTCCATTCCGTGGTCTCGCAAAAAAAAAAAAAAATTAAAATATGTCCTATTCTTGTCTATTTTGCAGAAAAGTATAGGAAAGTTTTCCAGAGGGCAGGACGTTCCGTTTTGCAAAACGTGGAACGTACACAGTCGGTTTCTGTGTTTTGCGGATTCGCAAACTCTGAATCAGGAAAAACGGCTACGGCCTTGTGCATGAGCCCTAACAGAAAAGAGTGCCACTGCCAAAGTGAAAATGGACTGCAATATTGCATTTACACTCAATCAATCTAATGCGTCCTCCAACACACAGCAAAGCTGTAACATGATTAAAAGACACTTACGAGGAAAATATAATTGAAAGCGTCTATCCTGGTTCATTCATATGGAGGACTTGGCAAGCCGTTTTCTTCTTCTATTCAAAGTGAAATCTCTGACACTTTAGAAGCCATTGTTCTCGCTCCCTATGGGAAAGGTACCAGCAAAGCAAGCACTGGATTATCAATGCTGCCAGTGTCAGACACCTCCAACTAGTAATACCCATCTGGACTTTCACTGCAAGCTGCCAGTAATTCATTCAGAATTTCTAGCAGGAATAATAGGAATGGCACGTCACAGAGCCAGAAGAATAGTTGCTCCACAATTGTTTTACAAGGGGAATAAAAGCAGTTGATAAAACAGACACGTCAGGAGAGGTGACAGGTCCTCTTTAAGAGCATCTGTCAGCAGATTTGTACCTATGACACTGGCTGACCTGTTCCATGTGCACTTGGCAGCTGAAGACATCTGTGTTGGTCCCATGTACATATGTGCCCGCATTGCTGAGATAAATGATGTTTTACTATATGCAGATGAGTCTCTAAGAGCAATGGGGGCATTGTCATTACACCTAGAGGCTCTGCTCTCTCTGCAACTGCTGTGTCCTCTGTACTTTGATTATAATGTTTACACTGCCTGGATCTGTTAAAGTACAGAGGACACAGCAGTTGCAGAGAGAGCTGAGCATCTAGGTGTAATGGTAACGCCCCCGTTGCTCCTAGAGGCTCATCTGCATATAGTAAAACATCATTTTTCTCAGCAATGCGAGCACATATGTACATGTGACCAACACAGATGTCTTCAGCTGCCAAGTGCACATGGAACAGGTCAGACAGTCTCATAGGTACAAATCTGCTGACAGATGCTCCTTAAGATGCTTAAAGGTCAGTTGTAAAGGTCCTTTAAAGGCTACTTTCACACTAGCATTTAAGTTTTCTGGTACTGACATCTGGCAGAGGATCTCAATGCTTCTGTTTTCTCTCCATTTATTGTCAATGGAGACAGAACTGAACAGAACGTAATGCTCTAAAATGTCTCCCGGTTGGTTGCGTCCCCATACCAGACAGTAAGCTGTGGTTTTCTTTCTGTCATGGGATGCGGAACAAAACGGATCCGTCCTGACACACAATGCAAGTCAATGGTGCCAGATTTGTTTTCTCTGACACAGATCCGTACCCCATTGACTTTCAATCGTGTTCATGCCGGATCCGTCATTTCCATTGTAAAGATAATAAAACCAGATCGGTTCATAATGGATGCAGACGGTTGTATTATCAGAAACTGAAGCGTTTTCGCTGATCCATGACGGATCAGGCAAAATGCAAGTGTGAAAGTAGCCTTACATGGACAGTTAGAGGAAGTGTGTCACCAAAAAGGGTTTTCTTCCAGTTAAACCAGACACATCCTTTATTTCTAATTATTTATTTTTACTTTCCTGAACATGATTATGGGGGCAGCCAATGTTTTTTTTAACATTTACACAGTAGTAAGAAAATTGCTTGACGACAGCCCCATGGGCCCTAGACACAATGGTCAGGGGGGGACCCAATTGACTTCTATGTGAGAGTTTTCTAGGCATGCTCTGTGACCTGTTTAGAAATCATTGTACAAGGGACAAATAGATAAGATTTGATAATCACCTACTGTGAATGGTGGATTCTGACTTATCTGTCATTCTAATCCTGCCTGTAATGATATCAACTCTGTCTATAGATAAGCAGATAACTGCAGTAAAGTGATCTGAACAGATCAGGAAGTGGCGCCGGGACGATATTACAGCAGATAGCCTGGAAGAAAGTGCTCCTTCCCGAAAATCTGCTGATTGCTGGTGGACGAGACCACTGTATTTACATGCGATTTTAGTCCCGTATAAAAGGGCCCTTTAGTGGCCAGTGCAAAAACTGTAGTATTTTATGGTACGGAAAATCAAAAATAACCACCAAAAATTCTTTAAAGCGGTTCTGCAGTTTGTTTAAATTGATGATCTATCCTTTGGATAAATCATCAGCATCTGATCGACGGGGTCCGACCCCCGGGGGGCTAAGCTCCACTCAAGTGAACAGAGCTTAGCCCCGCCCAGGCCAGTTGATACTAGTCGTGACGTCACTGGGTCTGCGGTGAACAGCAAGAAGGCCGCGGCGCTACTGGAGCGCCCCTGCCTTCTCAAACAGCTGATCGGCGGGGGTCCCGGGTGTTGGACCCCCGCCGATCAGATGCTGACGTTCTATCCAGAGGATAGATCATCAGTTTAAACAAACTGCAGAACCCCTTTAAAAATGTTATACATAACAACGTGATTTAAACAAAAGGTCATTTTCTGACGACACATTTCCTTTAAACTGCCTGTAAAGAGCACTGACTGACTATAAAGCAAGTGACCGGCATTCACTTCTCTTTCAGTTTCATGTTAACAATCATTTGTTCCCAACTCCTCTCATACAGTTACATTAGCGTCAGCTGAACATCCCGGTTACATGAGGGAATGTGTTGTCGACAAATGATCCTTTTTATGACGGTATAAATTCAGGGAACAATAATAATAATGATCTTTATTTATATAGCGCCAACACATTCTGCAGTGCTTTACAATACAGGTGGGTTCATGTACACACAGTCATAGATTACATAGCAACAGACAAGAGGAGCTTACACTCTATGAGGAGATAGGGGTGACACATAAGGTAACCAGTGCAGTTTTTGTACCATGGTCCGGCCATCTTAACACAATAGAGGAGTAGATATAAAGGTGCATGACCCAGCCGCCAGCTGATATCTGTAGTGCTTCTGAATGCACGGGGTGTGCTGGACACTGATGGATGATGGATCAACCTCTGAGGGGGTGGATGGAGCAGAGTTAGATTAGGAGATGTGATAGGCCACTCAAAAAGATGTCTTTTTAGGGAGAGCCTAAAACTGCGGACGTTGTGAATTAACCTAATTGCTTGGAGTAGGGCATTCCAGAGAACTAGTGCAACTCGGGAGAAGTCTTGGAGACGAGAAGGAGGGTTCGGACTATTGTGGAGGTTAGTCTTAACTTATATGCAGAGCAAAGAACACGGGTAGACAGAGATTAGGTGAGGGGGAGACCAATTAATAACGAGTTACAGTAATAAAGACTAGAATGAATTAGGGCAACATTGAGAGTTTTTGTTGTTTCCAGCGGGGGTCTGGCACCCGGGACCCCCGGCGATCAGCTGTTTTGAGAAGGCACCGGCGCTCCTATGAGCGTCTCATCCTTCTCATGGCTTACCAAACACAGCACCGTACAGTGTAGTCTTTATATAGCAGACAGGGGTTTCTTCTATGTTAAGAGGAGGATATAACGGACATATTCTATTAGCACTATCCTTTAGCTTTTCAGATTGTTGGCATATGTAAGTATCCCATTCAGTTTGTGCACATGGTAAATGCTAGGCTGAGCAGATACCTTGTACTGACCTTGGATACACTTACAAATAGTAATTATATCCACAGAAAGATGCACGATTTCTAATATAAATTATCAGAAAATTGGCTAGTCTTTGGCAATAAATCACGGCTCATATCTTGTGTGCTTTGTTTATGCACATAAAATTAAAAGAACCTCTCTAAGACAACGTCCTTTCTTTATTAGTTTTACTAAAGGCCCTTTTGCACAGGCCAATGATCAGGAATGAGCGTTTATATCAGCTGTAAAATAAGCAAATGCTCATTTATGATCCGATCGAATCTTTTGCACTGCTGCAAAAATCATTGTCAGATGCAGATGACCCTGTATAAACCTATGGTGGATGAATGATCGCGCTAATGATTGTTTGTCCCTTCCATGCAGTTTGCATTGGACATAAAGGTCCTTTAAACGAGTGCCGATTGACTTGTTATACTGTTGAACAGAACTCGTTAGGACCTTCGGGCTATGTAAAATGACCCTAAAAAAGAAAAAGCATGTGGGGGGAGGGGTGATAAAGAATGAAATAATTAAACACCCAGTCACTTATCTAGTATGCCTCAAAATTAGTGTAAAGGAAAAGTGGAATATAATTAGCAAGTCATTCATTCTGTGGTTGTATTCACCAACTGCAAGCATAAATCATGAAACTAGGGAAGCAATCAATGATATTTCTGAGGGATTACTAGCATTGTAGAAACATGATAATTCTTTCCCCTCTGACTCACAAGAAAGGGTGTCAAATGACCAACCATGGCTCTATTAAATGTTTGGAAGGCCATCTAGTGTTAGCTACCCACAAATTTTACGTTATAAAGGCGACTTTATAATGCCCCAATATACAGGAGCATGTCTTGATGAAATATTCTGCGACTGAAAATCTTTTCGGCTCACCCGTGTGAGGTTGGTTTGATGGGAAGCACATGCTGCTGAAAGAACCCGTAGGTACCTAAACAAGGGTGCAGGTCAATGTGAAGAAGATCCACATGAATTTCCATGAGGATTTCTGTGCGTTTCTGCAGCATATCTGCACCAAAATCCAGAATTTCTAACAGCGTTTTTGATGCGGTTTTTACCGCAGCTTTCACCTTTCATTGAAAAAGGGTGAAATCCACAGCTAAAACCGCAAACATAATTGACATGCTGCAGATTTTGAAATCTGAACTGCAGATTATAAGTTGGGAAGATTTCCTGATGTATACCTCTGATGGTTACTACAATACCATCCATCTACCATAGATTCCGAAGTAAAAATAAAATAAAAAATCGAGAGAGAGAGAGAGAGAGAGAGACACAGAGAGAGAGAGAGAGAGAGAGAGAGACAGAGAGACACAGAGAGAGAGAGACACAGAGAGAGAGAGAGAGAGAGAGAGAGAGAGAGACAGAGAGACACAGAGAGAGAGAGAGAGAAAAAAAAAATCAGAAAGAGAACGGCACTCCTTTTAGATAATAAAAAAAAGGCTCTAGTGCTGAGCCGAAACGTTGCACCGCACGGGTGATTAAAGGAGTTTTATTATCTAAAGGAGTGCCGTTCTTTTTCTGATCTATTATTGGGGTAAGAAGTCTTTCCTTGTGAACGTGCACCCGCTATTTACTTATTTAGCTGGTGCCGCCATTTTTCATTATATATATATATATATATATATATATATATATATACACACACACACACATATATACATACATACATACATACATACACACACACATACACCCACACATACGGTGTGCACACATATATACACCACGTGGTATGAACTTTTCTTACTGGATGCCTCTGCATGAAATACTGCTGCAGAATGCACTATTCCATCAACCCAATGGAGGTCAGAAGGCCACCAAGCATCCATCATGTGAATGGGGGCCTATGAAGATGCTTGACCTCCACATATAGCAAGTGGACAGTGCAAAATACAAGTTTTCAAGTAATGCAAAGGACAAGAAGTGAACAAAACAACATAGAAAAGTAAATCTAACACAACAGTAGAGAAAGTTACTGCTGATTACAGGAGTCATAAAAGGCAAACTTATGATCCCCTCATGCTCTACTAAATTACTCAGAAAGACTCTGTGGAGCACAAATTAAAACCAGGCAATAACTAAAGCTCGTGTCTCACCACTTCAGTTTCAAACCATATTAACCTTCCACAATTACTGCAGAAGCCATCTGGTGGTGAAAGGGTCATAACCGAGACGATACCCAGAACCACCATGATTTCAGACATAGCTAACTACAGGTTTGTAATTAATTTGTATTCATTCAGATGAAAAATCCTTTATTAGATGAGCTAACACTTGGGTGATCGCGCTCTAGGGAAATACTGCGCGTGTTGCTGAATAAGGAAAAGGGTGAATGAGTTGGGGGGTCAAGAATGTATGAATGCAAATGAAGGCAACCTCGAGAAGATAGTGGTAATGGGAAGCAGTAATGATAATGGAAACTGAAAGATGCACAGTGAGAGAAAGGGTAGGGGTCTGCAATTAGACACATATAGGCACAAGAATACTCTGGCAATGGTGTCAAACTGGGGCTCATATGCATAATTAGCAGTGAGTTCAGCAAACTTCCTATCTCTCGAGAGATTAGAGAACGCCATGCATAACTGGTTACTAAGCACTGTATTGTCAAAAATAGTTTTAGTATTAGTTAAAGGCAATAATTGAGACATTTCCAGTTCTTTCATATAATTCATTAAAGGGGTTGCCCCACAAAGGATACCTATCCTTGGAGCCTCCATGAATTGCCTGACTTTGGGTACCTTCACACTTGCGTTGCTGGATTCCGGCAGGCAGTTCCGTCGCCATAACTGGCTGCCGGATCCGGCAATCTGTATGCAAACAGAAAACCATTTGTAGACACAAATGCATTGCAGTACCAGATCCGTCTCTTCGGTGTCATCCGGAAAAACGGGGACAGTATTTATTTTTTTTTACATTTTTAAAGGTCTGCGCATGGGCAGACCGGAAGACCGGATCCGTCAATGCAGCAATTTTAATGCCGGATCTGGCACTAATACATACTAATGGAAAAATATGACGGATCTGGCATTCCGGCAAGTGTTCAGGATTTTTGGCCGGAGAGAAAAATGCAGCATGCTGCGTTTTTTTCTCCGTCCAAATTCCATAAAAAGGACTGAATTGAAGACATCCTGATGCATCCTCAACTGATTGCTTTCCATTCTGAATGCATTAGGATAAAACTGATCAGTTTTTTTTCCGTTATTGAGCCCCTAGGATGGAACTCTATGCCGGAAAAGAATAACGCTAGTCTGAAAGTACCCTTAGGCTGGGTTCAGACCTGAGCGTATTCGATATGCGCTTTTTACAGGCGTTTTCATCGGGCGTTTGTATCGGGCGTTTTTAATGGGCGGAAACAAGCAAACGCCCATTTATGCGCGTTCCCGCTGAAGTCAATGGGTGGGAACGCGCGACAATACGCCCCAAAGAAGCTCCTGTACTTCTTGAGGCGTAGGGCGTTTTACAGCGAGTTCGTATGCGCTGTAAAACGCTCAGGTGAGAACCATGCCCATAGGGAAACATTGGTTTTTGCCTGTTGAGCGTTTTACAGCGCGTAAGAATGCACTTTAAAACACTCAGGTCTGAACCTAGCCTTAGGGTATGGCCAACATGGTCAGGTTCCTGAAGCAGTTTTGGAGACCAGTATAAAAGTATATATACCATCACACTACAACAACGATATAACCACTGCACTTCCTTGCTTGCAGAGCCCATAACTCCACTCTAAATAAAACAGCATAAAAGTGCAAAGAACTTGTAATTATCACAAAAGCTTTTTATTTAAAGGGGAATTCCCATCTTAATGATCACTGTTAAATCTGTTAATGATTTTACAGTGATCATTTTTCTAAATATATTTAATTAACTAATTCCCACCCCTTAGAAGAAAATAAACATATACTTACCTGACTGTTGTCTTCCGTCTCCCCTGGCTACAGCCACCGCTCTTTTCAGGAATCGCGGTGGCCGCGCTTGCGCAGACGACTTCTTTTCTTCCGGCCGGCCGCGCGCAGTCCCGAAAGCGCACGCCGAGGCCGCACATGCGCTATGGTGATTTCTTCCTGGCCAGTATAGTATACTTGCCAGGAAGAAGTCACCAGGGCGCATGTGCGGCCTCGGCGTGCGCGTTCAGTCCAGCGCGCAGCCCGGCCGGGAGAAGACTTCAATCAAGATGGAGCCCGCCGAGTGCCGAAACCAGGAAATGGACAGCGTGCCGGGAGCAGGTAAGTATGAAATAGCGTGTTGAGAATACCCCTTTAAGGCTAGGGCTACACAACTAAATGTGACGCGACACGTGACACGTGACATTTATTGTAACTAGAAAAGCTACAATTTCTGGGGAAATTGTGTGAAGTGTTCTTGCCTCCACCAGTAGTCTACAACTGGAGTGGGCGGAGTGACTGGGTGGAGTGGCTTGAGTAACTGTTGTGTGGTTGGAGTGGCTGGAGTAACTGGAAAGGTTGGACTGGGAAGAGTAACTTTATGGAGTGGGCAGAGTAACTGTGTGGAGTGTTTGGAGTGAGTAAAGATAGTAAACATTACACTAACCAATTGATTGATCAAATTTAAAAAGTGCACATGGCAACCTTGATAGAGTGAGAAATGCATTTCAACTTTTATTTATTTATATAGCACATTTAATTGCAATGTTGTTGCCCAAAGTACTTCACAGTTACATTAAAACATACATTTATAAAAACATTAGCAGCAGCCGATTTGTGTAGGTGGGCTTAAAAATGAGGGAGTGGTGGCAGTTTAGAAATCATGTCCTGATTTTTCAGCTCACACTCTAGCTTTTGTCACTCTGCTGGCTGCTCCGACACCTGGGTTCCTATGGCAACTCACTCTACAGCAAGGGCAGAGAAGAGCGGTTAAAAAGAAACTGCTCCAACTTGCTCACTTCACTGGCGGTGGCCATCTTCAAACGGTTGTAGTTTGAAAATTATAAATCCTACAGCAAAGAGCTTTATATTGTGAGAATCACAAGACCCAGACCTACATTTTAATGCATATTAAAAATTAAGTCAGTCGCAGTTTAGAAATTGCCCTAGTGAAAAATTCTAATGAATGTCAATGGGCGGCGTGAGTTGCAAACAAATGGTCATATTGTGAAAACTATCAGGACTATGGCTTAGCCGTGGACATTTTTAGTGGCAGCATTTTTTTCCTGGTTTTGGCTTCTAAAACTGCACAAAAAGTGCAAGGAACTTGCAATTATCACAAAAGCTGAAAAAGTTATTTAAAGTGCTTACAATCCATAGACAAATAGATGCATAGTGTCATACCAAGTCCATGTAGGGCAGTGATCAGCAACCTCCGACACAGCAGCTGTTGGGAAACTACAACTCCCAGCATGTTCCATTCTTTTCTGTGACAGTTCTGAGAAGAGCAGAGGAAGTACACATGCTGGGAGTTGTAGTTTCACAACAGCTGGAGTGCCAGAGGTTGCCTACCCCTGATGTAGGGTCTCGCTGTTATCTGATTTCAGCAGTTACTTGGGCATTAGTTCATAATAGAGGTGGATGGAGCATGTAACATGCCACCTGCGTGGTTTCAGGAGTCTTCACCCCCTTTCTCAAGCATGTGTGTTCACCTCTGTACCAAACTTAAATAGTAAAAGGTTAACATGTCACGTGACCACATAATTATTCATTAACAGGGTGGTAACATGTAAACAATGCCATTTTTAATACAAATAAAATACATTTAAATGTAGAAACACATGTATTATGCTTTACATCCATTTTACAATACCCTTTATTAGTGATGGACGAACATCTGCCGGGACGGTTCGCGAACACGATCAAATGTTCGCGAACCGCAAGTTCGCTGCGGGTACCATTCATTTTAATGGCAGGCGAACCTGAAAAACCTGCAGCTCATATTTGCAACCAAGAAATAATTACTAGAAGTGCACAAATAGTCCCACAACATGGACAGTGACATACCAGATGTATTATTCGAATTTGCGATCTCCATTCATTATTTTTTTAAATGCGAAATATCGGCAATATAATTTTCGCGTACGCGCATGCGCACACCAGTTATAATTATTTTTTCCAATACCATTTGTCACTGTGTGTAGCAGAGGGAACGCAGCAAAACCGCCAACAAATGCTGCAGTACCCAAATACACTATAAAGAAAGTATATTATTGGTATATAACACCGCTTCTATCAGTTTTTTTGGGGGGCGACTGGTATATCACACCAGTAGAAATGATTTGTTCCAATAGCGTTTGGCACTCTGTGTAGCTGCAGTATCGCAGCAGAACTGCACACAACCTCTGCAATACAAATGCACTATAATATGCTTTCTATGTTGGAAAGTATATTATAAGTGTATTACACCCCTCTGTACTGCACACCTATCGATAGCACACCTATACCAGTCCTTAAAAGGACTTTGTGGACCTATTTGATAGCGTTTTTGTCCCTAACAGTCTGTCTCTGCTCCACACAGCAACCTCTCCCTACACTGACAAAAGACTGAATGTAGAATGGCGGCCAGATTGTGTCTATTTATAAGGTAGGGGGTGTGTCCATGTGCTGAAACATCTCAATTGGCTGTCCTGTACCACCTGATGGATGTGTCATGGGTCAAAGTTCTTCCCAATGTAAAAGAATATGGCGGGTGCGAATATCGCCATATGTTGGCATGTTCAGCGAATCGCGAACGAGCAAAGTTTGCCACGAACCGCAAGGCCATCACTACCCTTTATTTTAAACATTTACTTTAAAACCCTCCTATTAATTATACGCTCCAATAACAATGGGCACGCTATCAAACAGGCTCCGATCTACTTAACTGCAATACAGAAAAGAGCTGAAACTGCATAGCTCATTCTTTCCATTCAGACTTTTACAACCCAAATTAACAATCCAATGTGCTTCTCTGTGTAACAGTTTTACTTTAACCTGATAAACATCTGATCCTACTGTCTTCTCCTAAATACACCACTTCAGATCATCAACTCCACGGCTCCCTAAAATGTGGTGCTACAGTGGTTTCACTATATTTCTTTCCTGACAAATTCTCCTCATCCGCCTTTCTCTCATTAAATAACTGTATGGCGGTCCATATAGATATAAATGTGTTTCTACATGTGTTTGTATTTTGTCTGTATTTAAGACCAGGGGTGGACTGGGAACTTAAACCGGCCATGAAAAAAAAAAAAATAAGTGGCCCTAATGTTGTAGGAAGGTTCAAACTGACTGAAGGCCGGGCCAACAGAAGTAGGCAGAGATAACAAAAGTAGGAGTAGCAATACCATAGTGTAGCACAAGATACCGCCCCTGCAGAACCAAATACCACAGTACAGCACAAAATGATGCCTCAGCAGAATCAAATATCACAGTGCAGCACATAATACTGCTGTCCTCACCGAAGGACGGTGATACAGTTGAGTTCAGGAGGGCAACTGCAGCCACGGGCCAAGTGCATAAGTACCTGATGCTCCTAGTATTAGTAGATGCTGAGAACATCAGACTGTTATGTACCTGGCCAGAGGCCATAAAGAGGGCTCAGGTAGCCCCCTGGGCATCAGTCCACCGGGAAATTTCCCCTATAGGTCAATGTAAGTCTGCATGTGCCTGCCCTCTGTTTATGAATAATTATGTGGTCATGTGACATTTTAAGGCGGAGTTCACACTTCAGTTATTTGGTCAGTTATTTCCATCAGTTATTGTGAGCCAATACCAGGTGCGGGTCAAAAACACAGAACAGGATTTTTAATATAAAATGCTTTTTGAGGAAAATATATTACCATCCAAAGTTTATTCCATCATGAAAAAAAGATTAGTTTTTTAATTATGTAGAATAAGGCTGTATATGTTTAATTTCTTTGGTAAATAAATTCCATTAATACATTCACAATGTCATGCTCTTCCAGAGGTTTTTGTAAGATTATTGGGCAGTTCACCTTTGCAGTTCTCAAAACTGAATTTGACTCAGAAGAGATCACATGCCTCTTCTTCACAGCAAAAATGTTATAAGATGAACAAAGTTGAGAAAAAGACCTTAATCCTAACTTCTAATCAAACTAATATGAAAAGTTGCTATTCTAAGGCCTCTTTCACACCCGCAACGGGAAAAGGTGCGGGTGCGTTGCGGGAACATGCGCGATTTTTCCGCGCGAGTGCAAAACATTGTAATGCGTTTTGCACGCATTCACTTCTGAGGGGCCTGCGTTGCATGAAAAATGCACAAAATAGAGCTTGCTGCAATTTTCACGCAACGCACAAGTGATGCGTGAAAATCACCGCTCATGTGAACAGCCCCATAGAAATGAATGGGTCCTGATTCAGTGCGGGTGCAATGCGTTCAACTCACGCATTGCACCCGCGCGGAAAACTCGCCCGTGTGAAAGAGGCCTAAAAATCTTCATCTACTTGCATATTATAAGTTATACCAGCAAGAATTAGTCTTTATGTAGAAAACCATGATTTAAAGAGGACCTTTCACCGATCCTGACATTGTGAACTAAGTATACAGACATGTAGAGCGGCGCCCAGGGATCTCACTGCACTTACTATTATCCCTGGGCGCCGCTCCGTTCTCCCGTTATGTCCTCCGGTATGTTCGGGGACTTGGTTATAGTAGGCGGAGACTTAGGGGACTTGGTTATAGAAGGCGGGTTCTGCTGGGCATCTCCTTCTCCTAGGCTGTAGCGCTGGCCAATCGCAGCGCAGAGCTCACAGCCTGGGAGGAGCTCTGCGATGCGATTGGCCAGCGCTACAGCCTAGGAGAAGGAGACGCCCAGCAGAACCCGCCTACTATAACCAAGTCCCCGAACATACCGGAGGACATAACGGGAGAACGGAGCGGCGCCCAGGGATAATAGTAAGTGCAGTGAGATCCCTGGGCGCCGCTCTACATGTCTGTATACTTAGTTCACAATGTCAGGATCGGTGAAAGGTCCTCTTTAAATCAAGCCTTACTGACTAGTGATTTAAATTAGTTTGATTTAAATCAAATCCACCCTGAGCAAGCCCCTATATGGACTTGGTATGACACTACGGATGCTTTTCTGTGGACTGAAGGCACTTTAAATTAGACATTTTTTTAGATAAATTACGAGTTTCTTGCACGTTTTATGCAGTTTTCCAAGCCAAAACCGGAAATGAATGAATGAAGAAAAAAAAAAAAGAAAGAAAGAAAGAAAAGAGGGGTCCGTATCTGTCCTTTACACTTTATCTCCATTTATTATCCACTCCCGATTTTAGCTTCCAAAACTGCATCAGGAAACCTAACCGTATGGCCGTGACCCTACAGGTGCACATATCTGACCAATTTTTGCCTAATACCAATACCATACCAATTTCCATCTGTTACATGAAGTTATTCTCTATCCACGAGATAGGGGATAACTAAATTAGACTGGTGGCAATCCTACCACTTGGTGCCCACCTATCAAAAGAATGGGGGCCCCATAACCCCAGCAGCCCCCTGAAATCAACGAAGCGGCCAGTCTGACGTGTGTGGCTGTTCACTTCATTTCTATGGGCGTTCCGGAGGTAGTCGAGTAGAGCACTCTGTTATCTCCAGAATTTCCATAAAAATGAAGGGAGCAGTCGCACACATACCCGACTGACTGCTACGTTCATTCTCTGGAGATCCGTCCGCAACCCTGCAAATTCTCAGAGAATCGCAGAGTTTTACTCGGGTGGACTCTCGGCAATGCGGCCGGATTGGGGTTGCGACCAGATCTCCGCCGGTCGCCATTATAGTTAATGAGGCCAGCGGGCTTTCAGGCAGCTTCCAGCAGTGCCGGATCTAGACATCTCCGGCAGGCTGCTCCCTGCCGGAACAGCCTGCCGGAGATAGCAAGAGCTAGTGTGAAACTAGCCACTAGCTTTACAGGATTTCTCAACTAATAAAATTTAGTTTATTGGTATTGCCATTTATAGATGTGCACACGCTCTAAAGTTGCTTGGCTCCTCCATTCCCACTCTGCTGTACATGGTTTTTGCTAAATGATTAGGATGCTTTAGCATTTTGACAGCAGTCTTGTCAGAACACTTGACTTAGATAACACCATTGTTCTGTGCAATATTATGTTGAGCTATACGGTATCTGGTGCAGATCTAGAACACTGATGCTGTGTCCAGGACAGCATCCCCTTACAGGTATTACACTGCAGTAAAGAAATTCTCCTTGTCAAATGCTCTCTGCAAAAGATGTGTGAACGGACCCTTCGTTATAATTATTCCATTTAGTACCCTCAGGGCACAAGGGTGTACTGTTTTGAATATACACTGCAGACTATATCAATATCAAAGTTCTGGATCAACCTCTTCAACGGAATACAAGGGTTATCATTAGGGATGAGCGAACTTTGAAGTTCGAATTCGTGTTCGGGTTGTGGTATTGTCACGGCCGCTACCCCAGCAGCAGTTGTGTCGCACCAGACGGAGGGGAAGGGGGACCCTTATCTACGGATGGGAAATAGAATGGCCACCCCTGACTAACCCTAAGCTGGCACCTGTCTGCCCTGATACCCTAGACGGGGTGTGAACCCGTGCGGCGAGCAGGATGCCTAAACCCTCAGTCACCCTAACAAGACTAGACTGGGGAAAGGCAGATGGGAGCACTAGTCACCATCACTCACGTCTAGGAGAACAACAGGGGAAGACAGCAACAAACAAACAATCAACAGCAGAGAAAGACTTATCCAGTCACGAGCAGAGAAGGCGATCCCAAACACGATAGTCCGCGCCGGACAAGAGCTCCACAGCAACACCGTCAAACGATCTCCTTCAAAGGTCAGAATAGCACTGGAAGTAAGGACTATATCTGGCAATGACTGCAAGTGAAACTGAAACTAATATAGTATCTGGGAGTGGCAGACAGGACTCACCTGAGAAGGATGCCTACAAACTCCCAGTCAGGACAAAAAGGTTCACAAGGCAAAACCCGGATGACATACCCTGAACCACGGAGCAAACTCACAAGCTATCGCGAGTAGCAAGTCGCTGCGACCTTCTTCTCCCAGACCTGTCTGGATCAGTCACAGTCGTGACAGTACCCCCCTTTCTACGAGGGGCCCCCGGACCCTCAAGACCAGGCCTCTCCGGATGGGAGCTATGAAAAGCCCGAATGAGTCTGTCCGCTTTTATCTCTGATGCTGGAACCCACATTCTTTCTTCGGAACCATAACCTTTCCAGTGCACCAGGTACTGAAGAGAGAGGCGAACATATCGTGAATCAACAATCTTTTCTACCTGAAACTCAAGACTGCCATCAACAACCACCGGTGGAGGCGGTAGTGGCAATGGTTCAGGAGGTTCTACATATCTCTTAAGCAGAGACCTGTGGAAGACATTATGGATCCTTAGAGTCTGAGGTAGCTCCAGACGAAAAGCCACCGGGTTAATGATCTTAATTACCCTATAAGGACCAATAAATCTCGGACCTAATTTCCACGAGGGAACCTTCAACTTGATATTTCTGGTAGACAACCACACCAAGTCATTCACCCCAAGGTCCGGACCTTCAGAGCACTTCCTATCAGCCATACGTTTGTATCTACCACCAATTCTCTTCAAACTTTCTTGCACACTCTGCCACACTGAAGAAAGTGAAGACGCAAATCGTTCCTCCTCGGGAATCCCAGACGGCCCCCCCCCTCACTAAACGTACAAAACTGAGGATGGAAACCATACGCACCAAAAAATGGTGACTTATCGGTAGATTCTTGACGACGATTATTAATGGCAAACTCGGCTAACGGTAAATAAGATGACCATTCCTCCTGTTTTCGGAAACAAAGCATCTCAATATGTCTCTAGGTTTTGATTGGTACGTTCAGTCTGACCGTTGGACTGTGGATGGAAAGATGAAGAAAGAGACAGATGAACCCCTAAACGAGAACAAAAAGATTTCCAAAATTTAGAAACTAATTGGGTACCACGATCCGAAACAATATCGGAAGGGACCCCGTGAAGCTTTACAATGTGGTCAATAAAAACCTGAGCCAGTGTGTTAGCATTAGGCAATGCGGCAAGAGCAATAAAGTGCACCATTTTACAGAATCTGTCAACAACTACAAGAACAACAGTCTTCCCCGCTGATACTGGTAGATCCGTAATGAAATCCATTGATGGGTGCGTCCAAGGCCTGTTGGGGATGGCCAGAGGTAAAAGACGCCCTGCCGGACGTCTTTTAGAACAAGCACAGGTAGCACACGCAGACACAAAATTCAACACCTCCTGGCACCACTTAGGCCACCAGAACCGACGAGACACTAACTCAGAGGTTGCCCTACTACCTGGGTGTCCTGCCAGTGTGGAGTTATGGTGTTCTTTTAGTATCTCCAGGCGTAAATTTTCTGGCATAAACAGTTTACCCGAGGGGCAGGAGGCCAGGGTGTCCCCCTGAGCTTCCAACACCCTCCCCTCCAAACCTGAGTGTAATGCAGAGACCACCACCCCCTTTTGCAAAATGGGCTCTGGTACATCAACATCACCCCCTCCAGGGAAACTTCGGGACAATGCATCCGCCTTAGTATTTTTTGCCCCTGGGCGATAGGTTATTACAAAATTAAACCTAGTAAAAAATAACGACCACCAAGCCTGTCTAGGGGTGAGACGTTTAGCAGACTCCAGATATAATACGTTTTTGTGATCAGTAATCACCGCCCCCTCCAAAAAATGACGCCACTCCTCAAAGGCCAACTTAATAGCCAAAAGTTCCCTGTTGCCAATATCATAGTTCCTTTCTGCAGTAGACAATTTCTTCGAAAAGAAAGCACACGGACGCCATTCACCAGGGGACGGGCCCTAAGACAGTACCGCTCCCACCCCCACCTCTGTTGCGTCAACATCTACAATAAAATGAAGCGAGACATCTGGCTGTACGAGAATAGGGGCCGAGGTGAATCTATTTCTGGCAATGACTGCAAGTGAAACTGAAACTAATATAGTATCTGGGAGTGGCAGACAGGACTCACCTGAGAAGGATGCCTACAAACTCCCAGTCAGGAGAAAAAGGTTCACAAGGCAAAACCCGGATGACATACCCTGAACCACGGAGCAAACTCACAAGCTATCGCGAGTAGCAAGTCGCTGCGACCTTCTCCTCCCAGACCTGTCTGGACCAGTCACAGTCGTGACAGGTATATGCTGAATTGTTGAATTGCTACGGACCATAACGCAATTCCATGATTGAATGCATAACGGAAATCGGATGGATCTATTATGCAGGCTATAGACTTCTATTATGACGTAATGAATAGCGGTTCCGTTATGCATTCAGTCATAGAATTGCGTTATGGTCCGTAGTAACAAAATCCATAACGCAATTCAGCAAATACCCCAACCCGAACTTCAAAATATGAAGTTCGCTCATCCCTAGTTATCATAAAATGCCTAATATCCGCATCACATATTTATGTGTCAAATAAGATGTATAGCAAACAGATTTGGTATGCTAAAAAGAAATTCAAATGTTTGTGTAAAAGCAAAGTGTTGTATTTTAAAGTACAACTCTTAAAAGAGTACTGGTAAAAGTTGTTTAAAAGGAGTGTCCAGCAACATAATTCCTTTTAGAAAAGGGGTAGAATAGTGAATACAAAAATTAAAGAAGCAATACTCTTCTCACCAATCTCCCACTGCTGCCATTTCAAAGCTTATCGGGGTACCAGATGGTCTCCACTTCCGTGTCCAGTCTTGACACACAGGAAACGGCAGGAAATGCATACTCAGCCAATCAGTGAGGCAGATTACCACTGTATCCCAAAACAGGACCAGGAAGGAGACCAGCGGCAATGAGGTGACTAAAGTTCATTTTATTTTAAAGCCATTCTGGCCATTTCTAAAAAGTTTTATCCCACCGGACTGCCCATTTAAAAGTAATTCCACTTGTAATTTAAACATGTTTGAAATGTAAATGAACATCTGAGCAACTCGGCTTGAGCCAATTTTGTTCCCATTTCCTGAGGTCTTTTATTCATATCCATAGCTCCAAATTCTGCTGGTTGGTTTTGGAAACAGACACGCTGAACCTCAAGATACAGCCATATAACTCTAGCAGCTTAGCTCTAAATGTTTAATGGTCATCACTAGAACGTCCTGAGCTCCTCCTCACTGTCGGACCGCAGTGAAGATAAGAGCGCATTCACATCAGCATTTAGCGGATCCATCTGGAGAACAGAGAAATACAAAATACGGCTGTATTTACATCTTCAGCAGCTGATCTGGCAGGCTGTTTTGGCAGAGAGCAGCCTGCCAGATTTCGCTGGATCAGGCACTGCTGGAATCTATAGTTCACCACCGGATCGCCATTGACTGTAATGAGGTCTGGCAGTAATCCGGCCACTTTCCAGCATAAGTAAGTAAGTTTCGGCTGGACAAAAACCGTTGCACACAACAGTTTTTAGTCCAGCCAACAGCCGGCATTTGTGTCGGATCAGGCAGGACTAACTGGTCCATTTTTTTTTTTTTTTTTTTAACATGAATTATGGTCAGTTTGCATCACTTCCATCAGAGATCAGTTATTTTTCATGGGAGAAAAAATCCTGCATGCAGTACTTCTTCTCCCTCCAAAAATAACAGATCTCTGACAAGTGAGGCTACTTTCACACCTGCGCTTTCCGTCATAGAATCTCAATAGAGGGGGAAAACACTTCTGTTTTGTCCCCATTCATTGTCAATGGGGACAAAACTGAACGAAATGGAATGCAACAGAATGCATTCTGTTCCGTTTGGCTGTGTCCCCATCGCGGACAGAATAAATCTGCAACCAGCGTTTTCCTGTCCGCGATGCGATGTGGAGCTTGACGGATACGTCATGACATACAACGTAAGTCCATGGTGGCGGATCAGTTTTGTCGGACACGAAAGAAAATGTATCCGTCCCCCATTGACTTACATTGGTTTTAGAGACGGATCAGTCTTGGCTATTTTAGAGATAATACAACCGGATCCGTTCAGAACGGATGCAGACGGTTGCATTATTATGACGGAAGCGTTTTTGCTGATCCATGACGGATCCAGTAAAAACTGGTGTGAAAGTAGCCTGACACAAGCTGATCATAACTGATGCTCAAAAAATATTAAAATAAAAAACAATACGCATTGGCTCCTATTTCACTCATATTGACTCATTTTCTATTGTTGTATAGTTTTCAAAATAATAAAAATAAGAGTTTTCATAAAAAATAATATTTAAATAAAAAAGAAGACGTATCATTATTTTTGGTGCAAACTGATGCTAACAGAGTACAACTGATGCTCAAAATAACGGCTCTGTCTTTATTTCTGTTCTTCTGAGGGATCGGAAGAACAGAAAGCTAAACACAGGAAGGAGCCCTTTGTTTGAAGCGGTGGCCTACCATACACAAAGCTGCTCCATTCAAAGACTGTAACTGGCGAACACAGCCGAGCACATCACTCAGCTGTCTCCATCAGCACAAGAGACACTGAAGAGAGCAGCAGGGCACATGCCTGACCACCGCTCCAATCAAGCTAACCCTCACTGTGGTCCTGTAGCGAGCATGATCCGGGTGCTCCGGCTCCCCATTCTAATAATCTGTGAGGGTCCCAGCAGAGAGGTTCCCAGATGTGAATAGGTGATGAATGTCCAATGTGAAACAACCCCTTTAGGCCTCTTTCACACGAGCGTGACGGATTACTTCCGGATGCGTTCAGTGAAACTCGCACCATTTTGCAAGCAAGTTCAGTCAGTTTTGTCTGCAATTGTGTTCAGTTGTTCAGTTTTTTCCACGCGGGTGCAATGCGTTTTGATGCGTTTTTCACACACGTGATAAAAAACTGAAGGTTTGCAAACAACATCTCCTAGCAATCATCAGTGAAAAACGCATTGCATTCGCGCTTGCTTCCGGATGGAGTGCGTTTTTCACTGAAGCCCATTCACTTCTATGGGGCCAGGGCTGCGTGAAAAACGCAAAATATAGAACATGCTGAGATTTTCACACAACGCAGTGCGGGTGCTGTGCGTTCACGTCACGCATTGCACCCTCGCTCTTGTGAAAGGGGCCACTTATCACCGCTTCAAACCTTGTTGGATCCTGACAATAGCAGTCATGACAAAAGATTTACCTCGTTTGCTTGTCTCTCATAATACTACACAAACACATAAAAGTGAACGCCTGCTATAATTCCACGGAACAGCAGCAGACGGAGGGTAAAACCCGCTCCATAAAGCTGTCAAAATACTACCTGATGTTTACCCCATCCTACTGGGAAAAGGCTGCCATTCTTCTTTTAGTAATTCTTGCTGGCATTAATCAGTCATTGTACATTAGAAGCAGCAGCTGGAGTGTTCCGAGTGATAATGAAACCTGCAACAAGCCATCTTCAGCCGTCTCTCGCAGACAATAAGGGAATTAAAATTTCAATTTAAATGCAGAGGTCTGAAACACGCTTCAGTGGCAAAATTACTTCAATTAATGTGAACAGAATATAAAAAGAGATGACTGCGCCAAAGGTGATGCAGCAAACTTAAGAGTTGTGTCAATTAATGAACCCGCTGCTAAGCCACAGAGTGGCGGCTGCCGGGAGTCTATACCAAAGGATTTCATTTCTGCAACGCAAACTGACCATTAACCCATACCAGCATCCACGACCATGAGCTGGAACGTGGACGTAAAGGAGATCAATACAAGATAGGTTTAACATAAATACAGGGAGGCATAACGTCACCAGTCTGTCCTGTTTGGTTTGAATCCCCTATTAACACTCGCAGCTAAATTTACTTGGAGCGAATTAAAAATAATCAAAATCAAACAAAAAGAAAAAAAAGCCTCATACCCGCGACTGTATTTTTCGTCCGCCTCAGATCAGCATGTTTTGGGGTTCAGATGCGGACCCGTTTATTTTTGTGTGACCTCAAAAAATTCCAGACAGGACACAGATGTCCTCTGTGGGCTGTTCACATAAGTGTGTCCGTCCCGCAAGTTATAGAACGTGTCTGATTCTTGTCCGTTTTGCAGACAAGAATCGGCATTTCTACTATTTTGCAACTCTGCGGTAAACCACAAAATACATCTGGTCATGTCAGTGGCGTACATAGAGAAGTAAGGGCCCCATAGCAAGGATCAAACCAGGCCCCCCACACAGGACAGAAGGGTTGCTGCCTAAACCCTTTTTAATGACCCGTGGGCCATTTTTCCCACTGCCTCATATGCTCAACCTGTGGCCCTCCAGCTGTTGCAAAACTACAACTCCCAGCATTCCCAGACAGTCTACAGCTATCAGCCTGCAGCAGGGCATGGTGGGAGTTGTAGTTTTACAACAGCTGGAGGGCCGCAGGTTGAGCATCCCTGCTTTAGAGGGTAAAGTCCTGACCACGTTTTCACCTCCAGTGGAAGAGGAGATAACTAAGAAAACTAAGACTGGGCCCCCACTCGCCCTTGGCCCCATAGCAGTTGCATGATCTGCCGCTATGACAGTTAGTGCCAATAATATCTGTAGCTAGTAAAAATATGAAGCCTCAGGAGGGGATGTCTATTGTCATAGAACACTGATTTTGCTATGGAAAAAATACTGATATCTTACTTTTATAGCCCAGGTCCCTATAAATATCAGACAAAGGAGAGGGAAGGAGAATCTCCCCCTCCTCGTAATACGACGGCTTTTGAAAAAAGTGTTTATTCGTTGCGTTACGGAGCAAGCGTTCATTTAGAGCTTGCTGCGTTTCCCTCCATAGTGTTGCGTTCTCCAGAGAAGGGTGCTCCACATACTCTGCCTCTGCTTTTTCCACCCCCACCACTAACCTCCGTACGGTTGCTCTAGTTTCATTACGTTTCGCATTAACTTCTTCTATGAGCAGCCCTCCCAAGTATGCCTTCATGGTATCCCACACTACTAACCTAGAGGCTGTAGGTAGATAAAATTAGGGAAAAACCCCCTCAGCCTTTCTTCCGCACCCGACAGGTCAGGTAGAATAGAGAGCCAGCGCGGATTGAATTTCCATAATTTACCTCTAACCAATGTTGGGAGAAGAAAATTAACAGTCACTAAAACTGGGGAGTGATCAGAGAGTCGTCTAGGTAAGTATTGTATATCCTCAATGAGGCGGAACATTTCAGCGTTCCCTAGAATTAAATCTATTCTGGATAACGATTCGTATGTACTGGAGTAACATGAGTGAGTATTGTTTTGTGTATGGATTCCTCAGCATCCAATAATCTAACAGGGATGCTTCAGTCAGAAGCCTGCCAAATGAGGTAGTCTCCTCTGACGTCAAATGGGTGAATGTACCCATTTGGTCCAATGCCGGGCTAATCACATTATTAAAATCCCCCATAATTATCGTTGGAACAGCGGGTATGTCCGCAAGAAATGACAGCACTTTCCTAATGGTCAATGGCGAGTATGGTGGTGGTATATAGACCCCGACTATAGCACAAGGTGTATTGAGAATTGTGCCATATATACAGACGTAGCACCTGTTATCGTCTATCTTATCAGATATATATTGGAAAGGGAGTATGCTAACCCCCTTCGCATTGGTGGAATAAGTGGCGTGAAAGCAATGATTCGCCCATTGAGGTTCAAGTAGCTGGGTCTGATCCTACATTAAATGTGTCTCCTGCAAGCAGCATATCAGGGGCTGGTACTCCACCACTTCTTAATAACTCTGCCGAGTTGATGTGAGCTGATATTTTTCCTTTTGATTAGTAATGCATGCTGGGACACTAACTTCTGAGACCTTTGTATCTATGTATCCTTCCAAAATATACCTCACAGCCTCCCACAAGTCCCAAACTCTACATATTACTCCCAGACACATTTCAGCACTTCTTTAATAACACAGGAGACAAACCCCTATACTTTATGGGCAATGTCAATTACACCAGATTCTTAAAGGGCATCTGTCAGCAGATTTGTACCTATGACACTGTCTGACCTGTTCCATGTGCACTTGGCAGCTGAAGACATCTGTGTTGGTCCCATGTACATATGTGCCCGCATTGCTGAGAAAAGTTATGTTTTACTATATGCGGATGAGCCTCTAGGAGCAATGGGGGCGTTGCTCTTATATCTAGAGGCTCTGCTCTCTCTGCAACTGCTGGGCCCTCTGCACTTTGATTGACAGGGCCATGTGTGGTGATGTTTACTTTGCCTGGTCCTATCAAAGTGGAGGGGGCGTGGCAGTTGCAGACAGCAGAGCCTCTAGGTGTAAGGGCAAGTCCTCTGTTGCTCCTAGAGGCTCATTTGCATATATTCAAAAAATGAGTTGGTTTTTTTCTCAGCAATGCGGGCACATATGTACATGGGACCAACACAGATGTCTTCAGCTGCCAAGTGCACATGGAACAGGTCAGCCAGTGTCATAGCTACAAATCTGCTGACAGATGCCCTTTACGTAAAGCCCAGCATCTCCTTGAAGGATGGCTATTGTTACAAAAATAGCATGTAACCTGTGTTTTTGAATCCATTTCCTTCTTTCAACAAGTCTCTTGAAAATGTCAGCTGTGGGGGTAGTCACTCATTTATCATGTTCAGCACTCTCAGATAATCTCCTCACCTTTGCACCAACCATTCCTTCTCATCTTTTTCTTTATTCTTTTACCCTATACAGATTTTCATGGAATGGAGGGACAGGGGAAATGAGGTTTCTGGACACCCCATGTAGACAGAACACAGGCTGCTGGTAGACGGGTAAGATGTGACTTCCGCTAATGGTACATATATTACAACAGTTCGGGAATTCACATCTACCACTGATTTATGCAAACATGCTTTACAATACTCTATGAATTAACAACTATCTTAGTTTTATCATCAGTGACTTGGTGAAAATTCCCCAATGCTCTCTTAAACAATCACTGTCATTTGGAACTGTAAATAAGCCATACACATTCAAAAGGTGTCAGCAAAAAACTGCTGCCAGACACCCCTGACAGTAGGTTACCACAAGCGAGAACAAAGAATAGGGCCCAAAAAAATCATGTCGCCTGATTCTTCTCTTCCTCTACATCGTCTGATTGGGGGGAGTTGGTAGCTTCCAATACAGCTTTCCCATGTTCTGAACGGGTTTGGCTGACTATGCACTAAAAAGTTTGGGGGCCATAACTCTTACTACTCTATTTCATCCCTTAAAGGGCTTCTGTCACCCCACTAAACTTTATTTTTTTTGGTTACTTATAATCCCTATACTGCGATTTATGCATACATACTGTAATTAATCATTTTGGTTCAGCAGATTCTGTTAAAAACGTACTTTTAAAAAGCAGCCGCATCCTCCTATCCTAAAGACGCCCCCTCCGCATGTTGATTGACAGGGCCAGCGGACGGGATCTTTCTCTGCTGGCCCGGTTTGCGTTCAAAATCTGGCGCCTGCGCCGTACCTGTCTTCAGTCGGCGCAGGCGCACTGAGAGGCGGACGCTCGCTCGGCAGCTCCATCCTCAATGTGCCTGCGCCGATGACGTCACATCTACACCCGGCGTAGGCGCATTGAGAAGGGGGGACGCTCGCTCGGCGCTCCTCCCTCAATGCGCCTGCGCCGGGTGTAGATGTGAAGACTTTAGACAGGTACGGCGCAGGCGCCAGATTTTGAATGCAAACAGGGCCAGCAGAGAAAGATCCCGTCCGCTGGCCCTGTCAATCAACATGCGGAGGGGGCGTCTTTAGGATAGGAGGATGCGGCTGCTACCAGCAAGTAGCCGCCCTACTTGCTGGTAGCAAGGTAATTTGCATATTTTAAAAGTACGTTTTTAACAGAATCTGCTGAACCAAAATGATTAATTACAGTATGTATGCATAAATCGCAGTATAGGGATTATAAGTAACCAAAAAAAAAAAAAAAAACTATTTAGTGGGGTGACAGAAGCCCTTTAAAGTTCACACCTTATGATGACATGCCTTTTCATGTAATTTAGACTTAAAAATACCTCAAAAAGTGGCCAACAGGTGCAACGTGACTGCTGAAGCCACTAGGTCACGTGTCATACAGGTGACAGGTCATCGTCGCAACCAGTGATTGGCTGCAGCGGTCACTTGGCGCCTTTCAACAGGATGCTAATGTCAGAGCATTGTGGAGCTGGAGAGATGGCTGGGGAGCAATGGAGCAGGAACCCAGCAGTGGGGACCAGCTAAGTAAGAATCCCACCGCGGGTCAGCCACTCTGAGGTCTTTAACAACTTCCCCTATGTAGAAATACACCTTCTATGAACAACCTCAAATGAACAGCATTGTAATGATAAAATGCATTAGTGGATCACATCCCTTACCAGCATGTCAGTGGCATTCAAGTAGTGTTTACTAGCCATGGATTGTTCCAGTTTCTGAGGCACTTGCTTGATATTCTCTATTTCATCCAATAGGTTCAAGACATGCTTGTGTTCAATTCCCTCAATCCACAGCTTTCTTAGCTCATCACGCTTGCAATGGAGAAGCATCTTACAGGACAAAAGGTTCTCTTTAACCTAACAGGAAAACATGAAAATTTCCATAAGTAGAAATACCACTGCAGTTAGTGTATACACATTTACACAGAGAATACTATCAATCACTGATAACACCTCCCCTGTGTACAGCTATCAGTGACTGACAGCGATCTACAGTTGAAACCAAAAGTTTACATACACTATATAAAAAGACACATATGCGTGTGTTTCTCAATATCTGACATGAAATCAGAATAAACCTTTCCCGTTTTTGATCAGTTAGGATTACTATAATTAATATTATTAGCCAAATGCCAAAATAATGAGAGAGGGAATGTTTTAAGGCATTTTTATTACTTTCTGCAAAGTCAAAAGTTTACATACATTTCATTAATATTTGGTACCATTGCCCTTATACAGCATGTTGTCTTGGTACTTAAGGACACATGACGTACCGGTACGTCATGTATAGTTCCAAAGCCGGTGCCTGCTCAAATCATTGAGCAGGCACCTTGGCTAAATGCGCCGGGGGGGTCCTGTGAACCCCCCATGTCGGCAATCACAGCAAACCACAGGTCAATTCAGACCTGCGGTTTGCAGCGGTTTCGGAAGTTTCTGATCCCCTGCGGTCTGTGACCGCAGAAACTTCAAATAACCTTCATTTTAATGTTTAACACCCCCCGTGCGGGGAGTGCGGCAGGGAGGGCGGTGCTTGGGGGGGGGGGGGCGAGCAGGCATGCGATCATCCGCCCGCCCCCTCTCTCAGGATAGCCGAGCGGTTTGCAGAGTGTCAGCACATTGCTGACACTCTGCTTGAAACGCCTGACATCTGTACTGGCACAGATGCCATGCGTTTAGGAAAAGGTTATGAGGGAGGGAGCTCCCTTCCTCTCCCATCGGGGGCTGCTGTGCCTTTTCAGCCCCCGATGTGACAGCGAGTGATGGTTACCATGGCAACCGGAAGCCTTCACAGGCGTCCGGCTGTCCATGGTACTGATCAGAGGCTGTCCATGGTGCTGATTAGGCTTCTGCTAAAGGCAGAAGTCTAATCAGACTTTGTAAAGTGAAAATACAGACATCAGACCCACTGGATCTTCAAGAACCAAGTGGGTCTGGGTCAAAAATATGTAAAAAAAAAAAAAAAAAAGTGAAAAAAAAAAGTAAAAATAAAAAAAAAACATTTATCATGGATTAAAAATGAAAAAAAAAAAAAAAATTCCCTACACATGCTTGATATCACCGCGTCCGTAATGACCTGATCTATAAAACGGTCATGTTACTTTACCCGCACGGTTAACGCCAGAAAAAATAAAAATAAAAAACGATGAAATAAAAATTTTGCCCACCTTACTTCCCAAAAAAGGTAATAAAAGTGATCAAAAAAGTCGTATGTACGCCAAAATAGTACCAATCAAACCATCACCTCATCCCGCAAAAAATGAGACCCTACCTAAGATAATCGGCCAAAAACTGAAAAAACTATGGCTCTCAGAATATGGAGATACTAAAACATGATTTATTTTTTTTGTTTCAAAAATGAAAATAATTGTGTAAAACTTACATAAATAAAAAAAAGTATACATATTAGGTATCGCTGCGTCCATAATAACGTGCTCTATAAAAAATATCACATTACCTAACCCCTCAGGTGAATACCGTAAAAAAAAAAAAAAAAAAAAAAGGTGAAAAAAAAAAAAGCTATTTTTTGTCACCTTACATCACAAAAAGTGTAATACCAAGCGATCAAAAAGTCATACGCACCCCAAAATAGTGCTAATCAAACGGTCATCTCATCCCGCAAAAATCATACCCTACCCAAGATATTTGCCTAAAAACTGAAAAAACTATGGCTCTCAGACTATGGAGACACTAAAACATGATTTTTTTTGTTTCAAAAATGAAATAATTGTGTAAAATAGATATATACATATTAGGTATCGCCGCGTCCGTGACAACCTGCTCTATAAAAATATTACATGATCTAACCTGTCAGATGAATGTTGTAAATAACAAAAAATAAAAAACTGTACCAAAACAGCTATTTCTTGTTACCTTGCCTCACAAAAAGTGTAATATAGAGCAACCAAAAATCATATGTACCCTAAACTAGTACCAACAATACTGCTACCCTATCCCGTAGTTTCTAAAATAGGGTCACTTTTTTGGAGTTTCTACTCTAGGGGTGCATCAGTGGGGCTTCAAATGGTACATGGTGTCAAAAAAACGGTCCAGCAAAATCTGCCTTCCAAAACCGTATATGGCATTCCGTGTGCCCGTACAGCGGTTTACGACCACATATGGGATGTTTCTGTAAACTACAGAATCAGGGCCATAAATAATGAGTTTTTTTTGGCTGTAAACCCTTGCTTTGTAACTGGAAAAAAATTATTAAAATGGAAAATCTGCCAAAAAAGTGAAATTTTGAAATTGTATCTCTATTTTCCATTAAATCTTGTGGAACACCTAAAGGGTTAAAGTTTGTAAAATCAGTTTTGAATACCTTGAGGGGTGTAGTTTATTAGATGGGGTCACTTTTATGGAGTTTCTACTCTAGGGGTGCATCAGGGGGGCTTCAAATGGGACATGGTGTCAAAAAAACCAGTCTAGCAAAATCTGACTTCCAAAAACCATACGGCGCACCTTTCCCTCTACGCCCTACTGTGTGCCCGTACAGTAGTTTATGGCCACCTATTGGGTGTTTCTGCAAACTACAGAATCGGGGCAATAAATATAGCATTTTGTTTGGCTGTTAACCCTTGTTTGTTACTGGAAAAAATGGATTAAAATGGAAAATTAGCCCAAAAAATGTAATTCTCAAATTTCATCTCCATTTGCCAATAACTCTTGTGCAACACCTAAATGGTTAACAAAGTTTGTAATACCTTGAGGGGTGTAGTTTCTAGAATGGGGTCATTTTTGGGTGGTTTCTATTATGTAAGCCTCACAAAGTGACTTCAGACCTGAACTGGTCCCTAAAAAGTATTTTTTTTTAAATTTATGAAAAATTTCAAGATTTGCTTCTAAACTTCTAAGCCTTGTAACATCCCCCAAAAATAAGGCCTCTTTCACACTTGCGTTGTCCGGATCCGGCGTGTACTCCACTTGCCGGAATTACACTCCGGATCCGGAAAAACGCAAGTGTACTGAAAGCATTTGAAGACGGAACCGTCTTCCAAATGCGTTCAGTGTTACTATGGCACCCAGGACGCTATTAAAGTCCTGGCTGCCATAGTAGGAGCGGGGAGCGGGGGAGCGGTATACTTACAGTCCGTGCGGCTCCCCGGGCGCTCCAGAATGACGTCAGAGCGCCCCATGCGCATGGATGACGTGATCCATGTGATCACATGATCCATGCGCTTGGGGCGCCCTGACGTCACTCTGGAGCGCCCGGGGAGCCGCACGGAAGGTAAGTACACTGCTCCCCCGCTCCCCGCTACACTTTACCATGGCTGCCAGGACTTTAGCGTCCCGGCAGCCATGGTAACCACTCTGAAAAAGCTAAATGTCGGCTCCGGCAATGCGCCGAAACAACGTTTAGCTTAAGGCCGGATCCGGATCAATGCCTTTCAATGGGCATTAATTCCGGATCCGGCCTTGCAGCAAGTGTTCCGGATTTTTGGCCGGAGCAAAAAGCGCAGCATGCTGCGGTATTTTCTCCGGCCAAAAAACGTTCCGTTCCGGAACTGAAGACATCCTGATGCATCCTGAACGGATTTCTCTCCATTCAGAATGCATTAGGATAATCCTGATCAGGATTCTTCCGGCATAGAGCCCCGACGACGGAACTCTATGCCGGAAAACAAGAACGCAAGTGTGAAAGAGCCCTTAAATATCATTCCCAAAATGATCCAAACATGAAGTAGACATATGGGGAATGTAAAGTAATAACTATTTTTGTAGGTATTACTATGTATTATAGAAGTAGAGAAATTGAAACTTGGAAATTTGCAACTTTTTACAAATTTTTGGCAAATCTGGTATTTTTTTTATAAATAAAAATGTATTTATTTTTTTACTTCATTTTACCAGTGTCATGAAGTACAATATGTGACGAAAGTGTTTTAAAGTTATCACTACTTAAAGTGACACTGGTCAGATTTGCAAAAAATGGCCAAGTCCTTAAAGCGAACCTTTCACCTGGATTTTACTTAATAAACTATCACCAGTACCTTATAGATTATCCTCATTGTGTTTCCATACAGTCTTGTGCCGCTTTCCTGCGATGTATATTCATGAAAAAAAACGACTTATAAAGTACTCTTCTCCAGCTCCTGAAGTCACGGTAGAAGTCAAGGGGGTAGCCCTTCCCTCACTCCAGGCTGTAACTCCCCTGCCCTAACCCCGCCTCTAAGCAGTGTAATTGACACCCGGCTCAGTCGCCGGGACCGCGCTTGAGTCGCGATTCAGTTACAGGATCGCGCTTGAGTCCGCGCGATAGACGGGATCGCGCTGCTACTGAGGCCGACGGCGCATGCACCACCTGT
Organism: Bufo bufo; assembly: GCF_905171765.1. Classification (NCBI taxonomy): domain Eukaryota; kingdom Metazoa; phylum Chordata; class Amphibia; order Anura; family Bufonidae; genus Bufo; species Bufo bufo. Next base: position 588,870,284 of record NC_053389.1, on the reverse strand, counting down.
ACAAGCGCGGTTCCGGCGACTGAGCCGGGTGTCAATTACACTGCTTAGAGGCGGGGTTAGGGCAGTTTTTTTCATGAATATACATCGCAGGAAAGCGGCACAAGACTGTATGGAAACACAATGAGGATAATCTATAAGGTACTGGTGATAGTTTATTAAGTGAAATCCAGGTGAAAGGTTGATACAGTACTCGTTTCACTGTGCATATTGACACAATCTTACCAGCTTCCGCCATCATCTTCACAAGGTCTTTTGCTTTTGTTCTTGGGTTGATATGCACATGTCGGACCAAAGTACGTTCAGCTCTGGGACACAGAATCCATCTCCTTCCTGAGTGGTATGATGGCTATCCATCTTCCTTGTTTGTACTTGCGTATAATTGTTTGTACAGATGAACGAGGCACCTTCAGGTATCTTGAAATTGCACCCAAGGTTGAGCCAGACTTGTGCAAGTCCACAATTCTCTTCCTGATATCTTAAAGGTGTGCATTTAAATACATCCACAGGTGTGTCTCTAATTAACTGAGATGTTGCCAACAAACCTAACAGAAGCTTCCAAAACACATTACATCATCATATGGGCAGTCCAGAATTGTTTAACCCCTCCAGGACCCTGCCATAATGGAAGCGCTCATTAGTATTCGTCCCACTTTGGGGGGGGGGAATACGGTACTTGACATTTTCCAGATGTCTACTTTATGTTTGGATCATTTTGTAAATGACATTTTATTTTTTTGGGACGTTAGAAGGCTTAAAAGTAAATGTTAAAATTCTTAAGAAAATTTCCAAAACCCAATTTTTAAAGGACCAGTTCAGGTCTAAAGTCACTTTGTGAGGCTTACATAATAGAAACCACCCATAAATTGCCCCCATTTTAGAAACTACACCCCTCAAAGTATTCAAAACTGATTTTACAAACTTTGTTAACCCTTTAGATGTTCCACAAGAATTAAAGAAAAATGGAGATGAAATTTCAGAATTTCACTTTTTTGGCAGATTTTCCATTTTAATAAATTTTTTCCAGTAACAAAGCAAGGGTTAACAGCCAAACAAAACAATATTTACTGCCCCGATTCTGTAGTTTACAGAAACACCCCATATGTGGTCGTAAACTGCTGTACGGGAACACAGCACTGCGCAGACGGAAAGGAATGCCATATGGTTTTTGGAAGGCAGATTTCACAGGTATCATTTTAAGCTGCCATGTCACATTTGAAGACCCCCTGATGTACCCCTAGAGTAGAAACAACAAAAAAGTGACCCCATTTTGGAAACTACGGGATAAGGTGGCAGTTTTGTTGGTACTATTTTAGGGTACATATTTATTTTTTGTTTTTTTACAATGTTCCTCTGACAGGTTAGATCATTTGCTATTTTTATAGGGCAGGTTGTTACAGATGCGACAATACCAAATATGACACATTTTTTTGTTGCTCGTTTCAGTTTTACATAATAAAGTCTCTCCATATCCTGAAAGCCATAGTTTTTTCGGTATGAGATGACGGTTTAAATGACTATTTTAGGGTGCATATGACTTTTTGATAGCTTGGTATTACACTTTTTTTGATGTAAGGTGCCAAAAAATTTGACAGTTAAATTTTTTTTTTTTTTACGGCATTCAGGTGAGGTGGTGGATCATGTGATATTTTTTGTAGAGCTGGTCATTACAGACCAAATATGTTTTGTTTTTTTTTTCTTCTTTCTTTTTTTTACAATTTTATGTGGGGGTTTTTGGGCTTTTTTCTTCTTTTTTTACTTGAAAAACTTTTTTTTAAATGAAAAAAACACTTTTTTTTACTTATTATTTTTGTCCCACTCTGGGACTTCAACTTCTGGGGTCTGATCTTCTCTACAATGTATTACAATACAACATGTATTGTAATGCATTGGCTGTCAGCTTTTATGCTGACAGCCTGCCTTTGAGACCCAGCCTAATGTGTTTTATTTGGCTGCATCTCACAGGCTTCCGTAGAAGGCGCAGGGACCTGATGGTAAGCGAAGTACCCTCCGCATGCCACGGTTATCTTTGACCACGGCATACAAGGGGTTAACATGCCGTCATCTGTGTTTTCACCGATGCCGGCGTATGCAGCAGGGGCCCGGCTGTCAGTGACTGCCGGGTCCGAGACGCTGATCAGGCGGGCGCAGCTCCTACACCTGCCTGACCAGCCCGCCATACATGTCCGACGCTGGTCCGTAAGTCATGTCCACCAGCGCCGTAAATGTACGGCGCGGGCCCTTAAGGAGTTAAAAGCATAGTAATCTTAGTGTATGTAGACTTTTGAGATTGCAGAAAGTAATAAAAATGCCTTAAAACATTCTCTCTCTCATTATTCTGGCATTCAGCAAATAATAATAATTATGGTAATACTAATTGACCAAAAACCGGAAAGGTCTATTTTGATTTCATGTCAGATATTGAGAAAAACATGCATATGCGTCTTTTTATATAGTGTATGTAAACGTCTGGTTTCAACTGTATGCATACACACTTACACAAAGAATGCTATCAATCAACGATAACACCTCCCCAGTGTACAGTTATCAGTGACTGACAACTATATATGTATACACACTTACACACAGAATGCCATCAATCACTAATAAGATAGCCTTCATGCACAACTAAAGTCAGAAGTAGTAGGGCTGCAGTAAACGATTATTTCAGTAATCGAGTATTCTACCGATTATTTTTACGATTAATCGAGTACTCTAATAAGAAAAAATGAATTAATAGACTGTTTTCCTTTATAAAAACACATCAGACCCCCTGCCATCAGTCCCCAACACCCTTCGTTCCCCCCTGTGCGATCAGCCCAAGTGCATCAGTTCTCCCCAGTGCCATCAGCTCCGTTCCCCACAGCGTCATCAGCTCCACTATCCCCCTGTGCCATCAGCTCTCCCCACCCCAGTGCCATCAGCATTCCCCCACCCCAGTGCCTTCCAGATAACATTATACTGCATGGGGCCACAAGGTAACATTACACTATATGGGGAGGATTATACTGCATGGGGTGGCTGAGGCCAAGGAGAAATTCTACTGCATGGGGTGGGCCAAACGGCGAAATTATACTGCAAGGGGCAACAATTCTCTCCCCCCCTCCAATATAATATCTGTTCAGTGTCTGCATGGCATAAATAGCTGAGGGATTGCTGGGCTTTATAATGCACTTAAGGCCACAGGTTGCTTCTTTAACATTAGCTTATTGTATGATGCAAACACAAAGCATCACCTACCCCATGACAGCAGCTAGGGCCCACACAGCACACAGGGTGATGCACTGCAGGTAGTCACCAGCCCAACTAATGTACAGCAAGCCACGCTAACCTGAAACCACTACACTTCCCAGATGTGCTAAGCCCCGCCCCCAATCCATTTATAGCTAATCAGCATTTGTCTTACCACTAACCAATCAGCGGGCCTGTTATGGCTGTTCCCACATAAAACCATATTGAAGCCATTCTGCAAGAAGTCCAGAATCAATTGTATATTGGGAGCGGATTTATTAGGAGAAGATAATCCCGACCAAGAACAAAATTTCTTCTATATCTTTATATAAATGGCGAAGGTAACTTTCTTTCTGGAGGTCTTGAGAGTAGAAACCACCAAATCCAAAAGACCTTGATGTTTCAAGAATTGGGTTTCAGGATCCAAGCTGCCAAATTTAGAAAGTCTGGGTCCGGATGAAAAATTGGGCCCTGATGTAGAAGGTCCTTCCTCCTTGGGAGGAGCCAAGGTTCTTCGACGGCCATTTTCCGAAGGACCTAACACCAGCTCTTTTTCGGCCAACAAGGTGTTATTAGAATGATGTTTGTTCTGTCCTGGTGAATCTTCTGTATTACTGTTGGTATGATCGGAAGAGACAGTAAGGTATAGTAAAGCACTTGGTCCAATGCGAAGGAGAAATCGTCTAGAATCCACAGGTTGTCCCTGGGGTCTAGGGAGCAAAATGTTGGAACCTTTGAATTTTCCCGAGAGGCGAACAGGTCCACCTCCGGTATACCCCATTTGTTCGTTATCATATGGAAAACCTCCTTGTTCAAAGACCATTCAGATTGGTCCATCTTCTTCCAGCTCAGGTAGTCCGCTTCTATATTCAGAGATCCTTTCAGATGAACCGCTGAAATTTATTCTATGTTTATTACTGCCCAACTGAATATTCTTGTGGATAGTCTTAGCAGGCTCATTGATCTCGTACCTCCTTGATGATTTAGGTACTTTATCGTCGTCGTATTGTCTGAAAGAATTTTTAAGTGACGGCCCTGGAGCTGTGACTATGCAATCTTTAGAGTTTCCCATACCACCCTCAGCTCCCGATAGTTCGACGACTGAATCCTGATTGAATTGGACCATGGACCCTGATAATATACATCTCCAACTTTCGATCCCCAGTCCCACTGGCTTGCATCTGTGGTAATCTGGGTCTGAGGTATCTTCCTCTATGTTACTCCTCTGTACATATTTTCCTGGATCATCCACCACTGAAATGAGGATTTTGTTCTTTGAGGTATGGTAACTCTGATCTAGAGAGGAAACTTGTTTGTCCCATACTCTGAGTATCCACACTTGAAGAGGTCTGAAATGAATCTGACACCATTGGACTGATGGGATGCAGGAAGTAAGGATACCTAGAAGACTCATTGCGTCTCTGATAGAATAGGTCCTTCTGGAAGAAAATACTGTGATCTTCCTTTGGACATCTGATATCTTGTCCCGAGGTAGACTGGTTAACTGTTTCTGAGAGTCCAGGATAACTCCTAGAAACCTGATTTTGGTCGATGGTACTAGGTTCGACTTCCCTCTGTTGACCATCCATCCTAGTCTGTCCAAGGTCAGTAGAAAGACGTCCAGGTCCCTTTGTAGTTGGGGGCAGAGTTGTTGTTATTAAAAAATCCTTCAGGTAAGAAAAGATTGTCAATCCCTTCTTCCTCAGATATGCTACTACCTCTATTATCAGTTTTGTAAACACTCGCGGGGCCGAAGATATGCCGAAAGGGAGAGATAAATTGTTAATGGTGAATACCGCCCTTGTGGTCTTTTATTCCAAATCTCAGGAATTGTTGGGAACTGTGATGTATTGGGACATGGTAGTATGCGTCGCTTAAATCTACCGTGCACATAACTGAATCTTTCTGTAACAGGGGAATGATAGAATTTAGGGTCTCCATACGAAATTTTCGGTAGGAAATGAACTTGTTTAGGAACTTCAGATTTACAATGGTTCGAAATGAACCCGCTTTCTTTTTCACCAAAAAAAGGTTTGAAGAGAACCCTTTTCCTCTTTCCAATGTGGGGACTTCTATTACCACATGTTTGGATATTAACTCCTGAACACCCTTCCAAATTGGGCTTTGAGACATTGGAGCATGGAGTTTTGAAACTATAAATCTTCTTGGGGGAAGGGCAGAGAATTGAAACCTGTAACCCGATTTGATAATTCTTAGAGCCCATGGATTTGAAGATATTTCCTCCCAGAAAGGAAGAAACATCTTCAGCCTTCCCCCCACCCTGGCGTCACTGATTTCCGTTTCCCTTCTGAGATGAGGAGAGGAAACCCCTTCCTCTCCCTCCTTTAGGGTAGCTATAATGCCCCGTTTTCCCTTTACCACTGTAGGATCTGTTCTGATTAGAGGGGGTAGACTTTTTCTTCTGGAAACCCTTTCTTTTCATCAGAAGTCTTCTCCAGGATTTTATCCAATTCAGGTCCGAATATATATTCACCTGATAAAGGAATAGAACAGAGTTTTGATTTAGAGACCTTGTCTCCAGACCAACATTTTACCCAAAGGGCTCTCCGAGCCGCATTTGAGAGTCCCGCGTCATTAGCCGCAAAATGTACAGATTCTGCAGAGGCATCCGCTAGGAATGCCGTGGCAGATTTTAAAAGGGGGAGCGCATTTAGAACTTCTTCATTACTAGAGACACGATTTTCTAACTCAGAAAGCCAGACAAACATGGACCTGGCTACAGAGGTAGCAGTTATGTTAGATATTAGATTGTACATAGCAGCGTCCCAGGACCTACATAATAGACCATCAGCCTTCCTGTCCATAAGGTCCCTTAGTTGTGAAGTATCCTCAAAAGGTAAGGAGGTCTTTTTATTGATCTTCTCTACCTGAGCATCTATTTTAGGAATCGTATTAAAGATTTTTGCTTCCTCTTGATCAAACAACAAACGATTATGATAAGCTCTGGAAATTCCTAGACGCTTCCCAGGATCAGACCATTCGTCCGGTATCATTCCTTTAATGTTCTCATTAATAGGAAAGACCCTAGTTTTCTTCACTCTAAGACCTCCAAACATTTCTTCCTGAACAGAAGGAGCTGTTTGTATTTCTTCTACCCCCATGGTTGCTTTCAGTAGCTCGGGCATATCCTCTGACGCAAAATAGAATTTTCTTCTGCCTTCAGAGATATCTCTCAGATGGTCTGTCTTCCTCCTCCCATACTTAAGAAGAAGAGGCACTATCCCCAAAGTCATCTGACTCAGAGGAAATGGAATCCCCTGTTCTCAGTCGCTTATGTGAAGGATCGATTTGAAGAGAGGTATCTTTGTATAACGCAGACATACAGTACAGACCAAAAGTTTTGACACACCTTCTCATTCAAAGAGTATTCTTTATTTTCATGACTATGAAGGAATCAAAACTATGAATTAACACATGTGGAATTATATACATAACAAACAAGTGTGAAACAACTGAAAATATGTCATATTCTAGGTTCTTCAAAGTAGCCACCTTTTGCTTTGATTACTGCTTTGCACACTCTTGGCATTCTCTTGATGAGCTTCAAGAGGTAGTCCCCTGAAATGGTCTTCCAACAGTTTGAAGGAGTTCCCAGAGATGCTTAGCACTTGTTGGCCCTTTTGCCTTCAGTCTGCGGTCCAGCTCACCCCAAACCATCTCGATTGGGTTCAGGTCCGGTGACTGTGGAGGCCAGGTCATCTGGCACAGCACCCCATCACTCTCCTTCATGGTCAAATAGCCCTTACTTTCAAAGTTTCCCAATTTTTCAGCTTACTGACTGGCCTTAATTTCTTAAAGTAATGATGGCCACTCGTTTTTCTTTACTTAGCTGCTTTTTTCTTGCCATAATACAAATTCTAACAGTCTATTCAGTAGGACTATCAGCTGTATATCCACCTGACTTCTCCTCAACGCAACTGATGGTCCCAACCCCATTTATAAGGCAAGAAATCCCACTTATTAAACCTGACAGGGCACACCTGTGAAGTGAAAACCATTTCAGGGGACAACCTCTTGAAGCTCATCAAGAGAATGCCACAAGTGTGCAAAGCAGTAATCAAAGCAAAAGGTGGCTACTTTGAAGAACCTAGAATATGACATATTTTCAGTTGTTTCACACTTGTTTGTTATGTATATAATCCCACATATGTTAATTCATAGTTTTGATGCCTTCAGTGTGAATCTACAATTTTCATAGTCATGAAAATAAAGAAAACTCTGTGAATGAGAAGGTGTGTCCAAACTTTTGGTCTATACTGTAGACGCAAAAGAAGATTTAATTTCCTCCTGCATCATGGCTCTGAACTCCTCCATTAATGATGGTTGTTCATCACGTATAATCCTGGCACTGCAATCACTGCATAGTTTTTTCGAATGGTCGTCTGGTAATCTTTTATAGCAAGAAATACATTTTGTGGATTTTTTAGGCTTTTTTTGCGTTTCTTTAGAAATCTAAGAGCAAAGAGATTGGAGCCCCATTAGTATTAGGGAAGGCTGAAAGGATCCACAATATTTGCCCAGAAAAAAGATAAAAGGCATTAAAAAAGTCCTTTCCCCCTCGGGGGACTTACAGAAGGCGGCGCAGCAGACTCAGCATGTTCTGGTGCAGACATCCTAGAAGGGATAAAGGAGCCATGAACTCACCACTACCAGGAATGCTGACGAGAAGGAGATTTTCCAAACGTCCTCCAGGATCCCGCCACATATGGCCTTTGTCACTTCCGGTGATGTCGTCCCGGCGCCGGAAATGACATAATTTATATAGCGCCCGGACGGCGCTGGGTGCGCAACCCAGCTACAGACTACCAGACCCCAGGTGGGAGACCAGCACCCAGGGAGCAGGCCCCAGATAATACCGGAGTGAGCCCTCCCAATCCTCCCCCTGCCCAGCGTTAGTACGGAGACCGCGGGAGGGCAGGGAGGCACCATGTAAACTATGGTGTGAAAGGTACACGTCGTCTTCATCTTCCCAGCCTGAGGCACACAAGGAGACCTTTCTCCACCCCTGTCCTCTTGTAGGGACAGGAAAACACTGGTGTTGGTGGTGGGAGGGGGGTATTTAAACCTTTCTCTGCTTCCTGCCCCTAAAGAGGTCAGGGGTCAATCTCCTTGTGTTGCCGTCGTGGTGATGCTATGTAAGAGTTAACTACAATATTATATTGTAAAAATTGTTCCCATCATTAAAAACTGTTCACTGTCAGATTACGAGTCAAATAGTTATATACAATAGTTCTGTATACAGTACATAACAAAAGTTTGGACACACCTTCTCATTCAAAGAGTTTTCTTTATTTTCATGACTATGAAAATTGTAGATTCACACTGAACGCATCAAAACTATGAATTAACACATGTGGAATTATATACATAACAAACAAGTGTGAAACAACTGAAAATATGTCATATTCTAGGTTCTTCAAAGTAGCCACCTTTTGCTTTGATTACTGCTTTGCACACTCTTGGCATTCTCTTGATGAGCTTCAAGAGGTAGTCCCCTGAAATCGTTTTCACTTCACAGGTGTGCCCTGTCAGGTTTAATAAGTGGGATTTCTTGCCTTATAAATGGGGTTGGGACCATCAGTTGTGTTGAGGAGAAGTCAGGTGGATACACAGCTGATAGTCCTATGAATAGACTGTTAGAATTTGTATTATGGCAAGAAAAAAGCAGCTAAGTAAAGAAAAACGAGTGGCCATCATTACTTTAAGAAATGAAGGTCAGTCAGTAAGACGGAAAATTGGGAAAACTTTGAAAGTAAGGGCTATTTGACCATGAAGGAGAGTGATGGGGTGGTGCGCCAGATGACCTGGCCTCCACAGTCACCGGACCTGAACCCAATCGAGATGGTTTGGGGTGAGCTGGACCGCAGAGCGAAGGCAAAAGGGCCAACAAGTGCTAAGCATCTCTGGGAACTCCTTCAAAACTGTTGGAAGACCATTTCAGGGGACTACCTCTTGAAGCTCATCAAGAGAATGCCAAGAGTGTGCAAAGCAGTAATCAAAGCAAAAGGTGGCTACTTTGAAGAACCTAGAATATGACATATTTTCAGTTGTTTCACACTTGTTTGTTATGTATATAATTCCACATGTGTTAATTCATAGTTTTGATGCCTTCATAGTCATGAAAATAAAGAAAACTCTTTGAATGAGGTGTGTCCAAACTTTTGGTCTGTACTGTACATAACTGTAAGTAACGAGTGGACATACATAGCACTCTCCAGTCTGACCATGCTGTGATGTACTGTACATCAATTACTGGAAGGTTTGGCTTCTTTTGAACTTTGATGTGATCTTATATCAGTTTAGAAGATCATTCAGGAGAGGTGAGAGAAGGTCTGGACAACGAGTGCTCAGACCGGCAGTCAGATAAATTTCACTGCATTCTGCAACTATGTACTATTAAACACAAGAGCTACAGAAGCCAAAAGAAACAATATATTTAGATTGCTTCTCCAGGAATTTTATACTGATTGCCTCTTAGGATAGGTCATCAATATCAGATTGGCATGGGGTCCAAATCCTGGCACCCCACTGATCAGCTGTTCTACATTAGGTCCAGAAACAGGCACTGGAACTACATAGCTCCATCCACTGAAGTGAATGGGAGCAGCACTGCGATAACCAGCTCTCTCCACTACACAGTTGTGGAGGAGAGTAGTTCAGGTGCCTGTAACCCACAGCTGATCAGTGGGGGTGCCAGGAGATGGACCCCTGCCTAAGCCAGTTTAGAAATCTCATTAAACCGCTTAAATAACAAATCTATTCCCAAAAAATCCTAAAATACATATCAAATCAAAGAAAAATTGGCTCACAAGGTGTCCATAGTCTTGAAAGGAAAGCTATTGCTTTCCTTTAAAGGGATTATCCAATACGAAAAACTGCCCCCCATATGGCCGGGCCCCTCACAGGGAATATACTTTCCCCGCTCCCTGCACGCGGATGAAAACATCCTGTGTCGGGGGGAGGGAGCAGCCAATGGTAAGCGGGGACGAGCCTCCCTAGCATCACCCGCGATGCTAGGGAGGCTCGCCCCCGTCTGCCATTGGCTGCTCCCCCCGACACCAGATGTTTTCATCTGTGCACGGGGAGAAGCAGTAGCTGCGGTGTGGTGACCAGGAGTGGTGCAGGGAGCAGGGTAAGTATATTCCCTGTGAGCGGCAAGGGCATATGGGGGCACTTTTTAGTATTGCATAACCCCTTTAAAGAAAGCAATGGCCCTATCCACATATAAGGAAAAAGAAATCTGTGTTGCGGATTTTGACATAACCTTATTGTGTCATTATGGACTTTTTATAGGCAGTTAACAGTTATTTTACCACCAAACATTTTGCTAGAGGACAGACAATCAGGAGAAGGTTAGCTGACCTGCTTGATCTTATTGCGGGAGTTGGTAATACGTTCGGTTATGTTCTGGTACGTGCGTATGGCAGTAGTGAGTTCTGTAAAGTGCTCTTCAATCTTCTTATCCAAGTCTTTATCGCAGCTCTCATAAGCTGCCTCCAAACGTCCTCTTTCGGTCTCTCTGTCTTGCACATCATCACTACTGGAAAGGGTCCTGGAACAAAAACAAAAATGACATTCTCAGTCACAAACACTATAGATTTCTTATTTTTAAACTCATGGTGAACATACACATGCAAGTTGGCCAAACTCCCAGATCTTGTTGGGAACGTCCAACTGTCTAAAGTATATTGGGGTTACCCTAATCCCTCTCAAATGCTGATCTTGGGAGAAAGAAGGATCAGCGTGTTGGAATTAAACATCCCTGATAATTGACACAGTCGAGTCACATAATTAAGACCACCAGCTAATATACAGAGTAACCGCCATGCTAGATAGACAGAGTGGCTCAATAAGGTCCTGGTAGGTTGTCAAGTATCTGGAGCCATGCTGACTGACTCCCACAAAAAAAAACTTTGTTAGCAGAAGTGCAGTGACCATCGTCTGGTTTAGACACAAGTCTGGTAGCCCCCTGGTTCATGTTGGAGGTGAGCTCCTCTGCTGTAGCGTTTAGGCTCACCCTCGAGCTGAAGTTTACACCAATGGCATGTGAAGCTCCGCAGTTTCCACAAGCTTATTCGCAATGGTGCCATTTGTCCACTCATGATTCACTTTCATCACGGCAGCACAAGAACAGTTCACAAACTGCGCAGTTTCAGAAATACTGCCACTCTTGGCCCCAAAGTCAATAATAATCTCTTTTTGCAAATACGATAAATCACCCCTGTTGTACCCACCAAGCCAGCTCACCACACCTTATATACCCATCAAGCCAGCTCACCACACGTGACTTCCTTCTTTAACTAGGTGCTGCCAGCACCGAAAGTAGGAAGTGGTCATAACAATGTGACTCGACTGTGTATTTGTGTCGAGCATGAATGTGTATGAGGGAATTGGGAAGAATGGCTGTCGCCCACTTTTACATTGCATTTTATGCACATGGATATTGCAGATACACAACCCTCTTCATATATACACTTTTTAAATCAAATTACAAATTTTCCCAGTGATCCATTTCCTTCTCTATTTGCTGATACAGCAGGGATATAACGAACTCAAACAGCAGCAATCGAGTGATGGGAAACATATCACACA